>NW_003298911.1:23417-64613 GCF_000151645.1 Tuber melanosporum
TCATTACATAGCTGCCCGGATAGCTCATGCTCTGATAGTACCACATCTCTTGCATGGTACCCTTCATTCATAGAGAAAGGAGCCCCTCTACCTACTTGTCCTCTAACAGCAGCTCCGCTCCACTCTAGCCTTTATGACACATATTGATACTGCTAGACTACTAGGAAGTCTTCCAAACCAGACCATGCTGTCCATCATCTCTGGGATGATTCTGCCCTCACAAACCTCTACTTTGCATCACACTTCATATCATGCAGACAGTTAAACAGAGGCTTACCAAATTTTGAGCAGCCAATTCCTCATTCTCATCACTATTGCTCGACAGTCTCAAGTCTACAATCAAGGAACTCATTAGTATAGTGATGGCTCACTCTTCCGCTTGCATGGTATTGCCACTGCCCGCCCCATCCCTCCTCTTCACCTGTCAGGCTACCTGCAACTGCTCTATTCTGCCATGAAGCTCCTACACTCTCCACCTAGTCAAAGATCCTGAGGCCCATAGGTCCCACCTCAATATAGCTACCAATGTCGGGGATTGCAAACTGGCTGTCTCATAGTTTATTTTCCAAACTGCTACGAGATCATGTCTTGGAGTGAGAGAGTTTACAACAGCTGCAAGTTTGTCACAATTTCTGCCAAACCTACCAGTTCCTGTCAAGCCTTTATTGCTACCAACACCAATGCCCAGGCAGATATGTCCTACTCTCATGGTCTATGGTCCAGAAACAAAGGTAAGAGCATTGCCTCACCGGTCTAAATCACTGTATGAACTAGATATGTAGTGTACAGGTGGCCTACGCTATTGCCACTTGACAACCAATTCTTCTATACTCTGTGTTCCAAATCCCTCCTATGTGAGGATGTTGCCTGCATAGCTGCAACTGCTTTTGATATTGGCAACTCTGTTTTATGAGAAGCAAACTGCCCATATGCAGCGACCTTCATCACTCCAGTGAATACCAGCAGCGCACTTATGTTTTTGATATGGGCCCTTCATTCAGCTGGCTCTGCCTACTCTTCTTTCTATGGAGCTCAGATGGCTAAGATCAACCAGACATTCCCTATAAGAAACAATCCATACCACCTATTCTGGTCTGGCTCTAATGAGGTTCAGCTGGCAATCTACAACTTCTATGTAGACCTTTTTTCCAAGCAACAGCCTGAAATGGCCTCGGAACTGGCTGGTAGCATCAAGAATATTACTGATATGACTATCTTCTCTATACTCTTCATACAACCTAATCCTGAGATATGTGCCACAGAGACTTTAACCTCGGTGGTGGTCACTGTTGTACCTGCTGACATTGTTAGAATAAGCAAGCATATCTAACTCCACTCCTACTCCTACAAGATCATCCTAGCCTACTCTTATTCAAATCCTACTTAATGCTGCAAGTGGTGTCAGTTTGCCAACCCCAGGCTTGTATAAAAAGACGATCTTCTCACCTGCCCCATTGGTTCCGGCTCTCATATTAGATTACTACATTTATGCCTCAATACTACCTGCCGCAAAGGTAGCAATATAAAAGCTACCACAGCCTGGTGATCAGCCTCACTGCCGAAGTGCTGCAGTTGTGAGGACTCACACACCACCCTGATTCCAAGAGTCTAGAGAGACCTCTTCCTCCTCCTGCAAAAGGACTAATACAGGCACTAAAGTGGGTGATTAAATGGATACCTCATAGGACCCACTTCCTGCTTCCACCATACTGGCATAGCATGTTATAAGACTTTATAGAGTACTATTACAGTTAATCAAACCTAAATCCATACAGGTATCAAGAGACTACTGTGGTAGGAATGGTGGTAGACTAGAGTTGACCGGCTAGAGGTACTATTGGTTAGATACCTTGATTGGACATGGTATACCATACTAAGAAGTATACGGGTACTAGTAAGAAGGAGTAGTTACCCTACTCAGTAGGGTAATCTAAGTGTCAATTTGGGAGTTACCTATAATTACTTGTATGTGAGGCTGGGTAAGGTTACCCTACCTTTGGATGTGAGTTACCCTACCTTGAGCTCTGCGTTTGTCTACTATGCAGCCAGGTTACCCTACTTTGAAATTAAATTTTGATGTTGAGTTTTGGGAGAAGTTACTAGATTATTTATGTAACGTGTTCGCAAGGTGCTAATCACGTTAACGGTAATAGGTAGGATAGGTGGCAGGTGGCCTGCTCTTCCAGAGAGGAGGCGAGAGCTGAGAACTAAAGGAGGGTTCGAGGGTGTACTGAGGAACAAAGAAGTAACCGTTCAACCAAGTATATTGATATACTGTCTGTCGAAGTCTACCCTTTCTATCGTAGAAACAGGGGGTCCTTAAATACACAAATCTGTTCATGTCTTAACATGAACGAAACTAATCAAAGGTATCAATCGATACACTTTGGTAAAACTCCTTAAGTATCAAAGCGATACTTAAAATAAAACATAAAACAAAACCAAGTATCAAACGATACTTAAAACTAACCAAGTATCAAAGCGATACTTAAAACTAACCAAGTATCAAAGCGATACTTAAAACAAAACATAAAACAAAACCAAGTATCAAACGATACTTAAAACTAACCAAGTATCAAAGCGATACTTAAAACAAAACATAAAACAAAACCAAGTATCAAAGTGATACTTAAAACAAAACATAAAACAAAACCAATAACCAAGTACCCGTACCGGTTACAATTTATTACATGAAACTACGGAGTATGTTGGAATCACAAATTGTGCAGATCACTCCCATACAACCAGTTGAGCTCCGAACAAGTTGTAACTTGGAGGTGTGGTGGCTAACACCCCCCACCGGCCCCGTTATAAGTCCCTGGCATCATGGGCTACAGCCTGGAGAGTTACTCTAAGTCTAGTGAATGTCTTCAGGTTGTAATGCTCCTGTAACACTGTATACGTTTCCACCATCTGTCCGACTGGAAGCTGTCCGCAGGATACATGAGGGGGTAGAGGTGAACCTGGAGAATGGTCTCCAGGTGGCTTTGTGTAAAACAGACCAGAACAGATGGAGTAATACTACTTTAAAGTCTAAGGTAGTACATGAGGTTACTGAAGGCTACTAGACGAGGTAACTGAAGTCCATTGCCCTGAAAGTGTAATAGTATTGGTGAATTATTAGGGACTCAGAGACACTAGTCTAAGGTCACGATAAGACCTATTTCTAGGAGGGTTGACTGTGGGTAGTGCCTATTGGTAGTTAACATCTGAAGGCATCTATTAGGGGAACTACGTGGCCATCATTCGGAATAATATGGAATAGAGTAGAACCGGATAGATATTCAGGTGCTGCGGATGCTTGTAGAAGACTAAGTATATATGGGTAGTAAGTTCCACAGTTAGTATCGCATCTAGTTAGGCATGGCAGCTTGCTACTGACATGTCGGTAATAGGAAGAGTTTTTACTGCTTCGGTTGTATTGTGGATGCTGTGGCTAAAACCCATCTATCAGGTGGATATTCGCAAACCAAGGATTAGTCTAGTTCACTACAGAGGATCTTTAGTGCTATCAATAGAGATTGGCTAGACAGCTTATGGGAGTTGGTTGCCCATGAAAGCAGAGTAGTGATGGGAAGCACCTGGTAGTATATAAAATCTACTTAACTAAATGTGAGTTTCTCTCTACTCTGGCTACCAACTATCTCTCGAGATCCGGACTTAATTGAGTAAATCTGTTTCTTAATAATATTCAGTTTTACAGTTTTGTTTCTTTAAACTCTACTGCTAAGGCTTTCAAATTTTATTATATTTATTCTTATAAGAATTCAACTCAGTATGGTCACACCCATGGGATCTATATTCCCAGATGGAGTCTGCATTACACAATTCCACCACGGGTCTTCCAGGTATTGAATCCAATACATGTTATGATTGTTCATACTATTCTTTAACTACTCTTTGGCTAATAGAGATAGGAGACACTTGTACGTAAGGTTAACACAATAAGTAGTATTCTTAGAGCCAATACTACTGATCCATGACTTGTTTAGGTGTTTTAATCATTTTCTCATTTCCACCTGCCATTTTGCCAGCTTTTATTGGTTCGTAAACTCAGTCCTCTGTATTTTTTCTTGGACTAACTAAAGTTTTACTAAGTCTGTTTAACCACTTGGTAGCGCTTTTTTGTTTAAGAGACTATTAATATGCCCTTATGGCAATGGGTGTGTGGAAAATATCATACTCATTTTAGTTTCAGTCACAGCTGATGGAAACAGACTATACAGTTGCCATTGTAGCCTGTGCTAAAATCTTATAACTAACATCACTCTAGTGCCTAGAGGTTCTCTTTATCAATGTGAGCTCTACTAGTTAATTACATGTGAATACAAACTGCTCAAACACCATTGCTATTAGTGCTACTTGAAATTTGTCACCAGCAGGTTTTATATTCATTGTTGTCTTTTCCACAATGAGCTTATTTACCAGTCCTTATACCTTTGTCTATTACTAACTGGAGAACTCTTTTAAAAGTCTTTTTGAAGTTTGTATGTATTAAGGTTGCTGTCCTGACAGGTCCTTTTGCCAACTTATTGTACCCCAGTTCCAAATTTTGTTTTCTGAAAAGACAGTATCCCGTGATATAGTTTTTCTTCTTTTTTACCATTGGTTTGTCCGTTACTAAAGGTTTCTTATCGGAGAAGGTTTTGGCGGGTTTCTATATATCCTGTACGAGGTGGTTTCACTCCAGTTGTTCCTCCTCGTTACTTCCTGCTTCTCAGACTGCCTTTTCCCATTCCACATTGATATCATCTTGGTTCAAGGCAAGTTGCAATTAGATTTTAGAGCGTAATTTCATGTCTATCACCTTATACCAATCTGGGCCTGTTAGTCTATTGTAGAGATTCAGGTTATGCATAGTTCCTATTAAGGTCAGAATATTCTTTTTATACTTGACTGATGCTATGTCTTGTAAGGCTTTATGCGCCTCCCCAAGAGATGCATAGTAGCTGGTAACTTCATAGTTAAAGCAAGTCTATGAATCCAGTTCTGGGTCTTGCTCTTCTCTGCAGAGGCTATCTATAGCCCACCAATACTATATAGCTATTGGGCAGATCTGATCTTTCTTTATTCAACCCAGTACATTAATAATCCTTCTTGGGTCAATGCTCTGAATCTTGGAGTTTTGTTTGAGGTAATCTATGCATTGTATTAACTAATAGTAAATACATTAATTTGATTTTGCAGGAAAAAGCAAGGGTGGATGTGCCAGTCATGGTTGGTTTCAATGCTTCCACAAACAGATTAGCTGCTTCATGGTGTTTGAGGTTTAATACATATCTAAATATAAATGGCGCTCCTCCATGTCTTCCTCCATTTCGCTTATTATCACCATCATTACATCCATTATCTTCGTCACCGCTACGTACTGATAGAGTTGGTGTATCTTCTTCACGTTTCTTCTGCTTACTTTGTAGAGGGGTTTCCTCAGGTTCATCTCTTCCTGCTGTATCTTCCTATTCTTACAGGACTAACTCCTATATATTATACTAAATACCCTGATAATTACAGTCCAGTGTTTTGATCTTGTCTAACTCTAGGGCCAGGGTATACAATACTAGGCTTTGATCTTTTTGAATAGTTCAGTTAAAGTCACAGTAGCTTTCTGCTTCCCTTTCTTGTCGAGCAGCGATGTTTGATATTGAGGTTCGCAATTCCTGATTTTGTTGGGTCTGAAGTTCTTTGAATTACTAGAATACTCGTTCTCGGGTGATGTCCTATCCAGAGCTTCTCTCTAAAGTTAAGCAGTTACAATCTAGTAATGATCCTGTTGAGCATCTATGTTATCAACCTAGCAGCTATCTCCAACTCAATCCTTTCTTAAATATCTTCAACATTTAGTTCTACCAATTACAAAGATGTAACAAAATTACTATATTGCTATCTTGTAAATTCTGTCGTTCCAACAGTCTTTGTTGGACTTCAATTAGCCATCATACAATTTGTTTGCGAGTTGGCCGATACAATATCGAACACCATATTGGCAGTATCAATACAGGTTGAAATATCTTACCATATTTGTCCTCTAACAATTCTTTCCCTACTAGCAAGTCTTGCAAGGTCTGCAGTACTGATATTAGGATGAGATATCCAAGATTCTGTGATAGGACACAGGGCTCTTAAAGACTGAGGGATAGTGGTGACTTAGGCTACTAGTTTTCTAACCAGCTTTCAGAGAGCAGGTAGGAGAAAGAATGAATGACTAAAAGTTGTAGAGTAATCATCAGCTGGGGTATCTATTACTTGTCCTAATATTATTGGCTTAGGAGAGTGTGACATATTTGATACTTGCTTGCAAAATTCTTCTTTTACTCGTAACTGGCCTATGAGGTCTTTAGTTTTGAAGGTTACTATTTGTACACAATAGGCAGCAGGATACTATATGTCTTAGCCACATTACGCACTAAGGAGGTAGGCAGAAATACTTGGTAACATAGAAATCTAACAATTTACTATTAGTTTGAGATGATTTCGGTATACAAAGCATGGTCTGGGCAAATCAAGAGTCATTTTATCGACTGCGATTGTTCTAGGATTGTCCTGAGGTTTACCTGTTTTGTTTATCGCTACTAAGATTGTGAAAAAGTGGAATTGAATTATAAAATCAATATTATATTGTTAAGGTCTCATCCCCATTGCTTGATAATGTCTAAAAGCTTGAGATGCACTTAGATCTTTATATTCTGTGTTTAAGTATTCACTGACTACATACATCTCTTATACAAATTATATACCTGTTTAACTATAACTTATAATGTTGGGTATTCTTTTGAAGTGCAAACAATAGGCAACGCTCAACACCATCACACCCTCCTCCATAATTACTAGTTTGCCAATTGGGACCAGTAATATTTCCAATAATAATTATCTGATCTTCAGTGTTATTAGACTTATGGCCTCATTCTCAAATCTAACTGAGTCAGACCCAACTCTCTCTTATTGATAAAATGATCAGTTTTACTTACAGGTCAACATGGCAGGAGTAGTTATAGATGCAACCTTCTTAGATTACCTACGTAAAATCTCTACATCTATTGATTGAATAAACAAATATCTTCTGAATCACTTCCCACTAACTCGTAGGAGGCTATTCTATGAGATTAGCACAGAATCCCTTGGTTGGTAACTCTGAGCTGTTTTAGATAACAGGTTTTATTTGATTGATTGGTATTGGACATAATTTCTGCAACTAAGATGCATGCCTTGACCTAGTTGTAACACTCTGTAAAGTTCATTGGCTTTTTGAGTAGTAGCCTTTGGAGTTCTCACCTCTCCTAAATATTGTAGGGTGGATGAGAATATGTTGGCTCCAGATTAAGATTCTTTAATATTCAATACTACATCTCGTATACAACGTCTTCTTAATTATGTCATATGAAAAAAAATCTGCTATCTTTGAGGCCCTATAATTCTCTGAATTATTAACAGATATATACAGTTCCACTTTCTAGATTGAACAGAATAGCCCCTTCAATATACCCTGCAGGCATGATCTGGTTGGGCAGATGGCAGCTACCTATATTGTCTAATTTTGTTACTATCAATTCTGTGACATTATAGTCATTGGACATAATTGAGATTGATATGCATAATAACATGCTGGCCAGTGAGTAGGCCAGAGTGCTGTGCTGGAAATTATTAATTCTGATTCTGAGAGAGCTTACTCTACTTAAGGTGATTCCCAGGTATTGGATCCTAGTACTCCTAACAGGATAATAGTGAGAGGGTGGCAAACATACCGGTATTTCTCTGTTGAAACTATTGGCAGGGTAGAGGAGAGAGGTGGGGTGGCTATGTTAGTACGTATAGTACGGAGAAACTATATTAGAGGAAATTATACATACCAGAATTTCTTATAGTGCTACAATCATTAGCATTCTACCTGTAATGAAGAACCGGATAATGTAGGTACTGGAGTACTTCTTTGCTCTCAAATTTCACCGTTATCTTCTTCTACAGCAATTATTATCTGGCTTACAAGCTTATAATTCTCTATTTTTCCCTGAACTTTTTCTACTTCTTAAATTTTCCTAATTTAAATACCTTCAGTTTCTACCTATTAGAATACAAATATATTTTCCTTGTCCTTCTACATCACCATGCTCATTCTTAGCTTAACCTGTTTCTCAATAAGTGTCATGACTAGAAGCTATGTTTTTATAGACTAGGTTTTCAAGGTATACTGCATTCTACAGTTTGAACCAAAATTGCTTACTATCTCATAATCTGCATAACATACCTCTAGAGTGCTAAATAATTCTATATGACTTTATGGCTCAAGATGACTTTGTAGCTTAGCAAGGGAATTGTAGTAACTGAATATGACTTTGTCTCTTCTGAAGTAATTTGGTGGCTTAATCAAATCCCATAACTTAATCATACTATTATTACTCTAATACTATTATAATTAAATATAATGTTGTGACTTATTCAGGCTTCCTGTTAGTTCATATTCCTTGAACTTTATTAAAAATTGATCACTATCTCTTTCACTATCAACTATGACTCCAGCAACCCCCTTTATTTATTTAAGTCAACCAGTTGACCACTATGCCAATATTGAAATCAGAATCAAGCCTGCTATTACCACTATTCACAGTAATTAAAAACAGTATCCAAATAAATGTGCAAGTGCTTGCACATTTGAAGTACTTGTATTAAGACTCTGGACTTGTCTGCAGGGTATTCAAAGCAAAACAGAAATCAGTAAGCCTAAAACTGTCTTTTCTCTGTTGGTCAGGAACTTGTAGTCTGCCAAAATCTAGATTGCTTAAATGTAATTAGAACTAGTATACACTATCAAACTAGTATCCATTTGATCTATGCTTGAGTATGTTGTAAAGATTGAAAGTCTGATGGATAAGATATAGATAGTCATACAAGTAAAATCTGGTTGTGATAGAACATACTAGAGTGGTAGGTATGATTAGGGAATATCTGATGATCAGATCTTTCATTTTGATTATCTGAGATATTACTTCTTTACGCACTTGCTCACCACATATATGATAATTACAGGTTTTACTAATGTTATATTATAATACCCATACGGTAGTCCATTCCTGACTCCTAAACTTAGTGACCACTAAGCTCGTCATTTCCTTGATTGCTGTACTAAATACATTATGTACAAACAAAGTTCTATTCATATAGATTGGAAAAATACTCATCAACCATGTAATATGTGAATATGATTGGAAATATATTAGACAATTTGGAAGCGGCATGGTATTTAAAATCAAAACCAATATATCTTTGATAAATTTGAATTCTGAATTAACATTAAAAGGCAATTAGTAGAAGAAATCCAATATTCACATCGCAAGTATTATTTTTGAAACTTTATCAACCATAAGCTGATTATAGTTTATGAAACTATAAGTAGTAATAGTGAGGTATTACCATCTATGAATATTATTTCTGATATTATATATCTAGTGTCAATGTACACTACAATAAAAATTCTTTATTTTTACCTAGTAGGTATATCTGAAACAGGTTACACCAATGATAAATTAATAATAAAAGGACAAAGTCACCATAAACAGAATTTTTGAAAGTAATTTGAGAGTCCCTGTTACCATCTGCTTCATGATATTTTTAGATAATATTACACAAAGGTTTTAATAGATTATTGTATGGATAATAAGATGATTGTTTTCTGCCTCTCTCTACATTCATGCTACCTTCTCCAGCCACTTGATATAGTCATATTTTACTCCTAAAAGCATTACTGTACTAAGGCTATAGAAGCAGTAATATGAGCTTGATGCAGAGACTTTGAAAAGTCAAAATTGTTAAAGACAATCAACTCTATATGGCAGTAAACCTTGAAACCATATACTATTTGATTCGCCTTTAAAACAATGTAACTAATTCTTTTCAATTGTGAGATGTAACTTCAGAGCTTTGTGAAATAGTGAATCCAATATTGTAGCTAGTTTTCTTATTGTCAGAGTCAATATTGGAGATTCCTCTAGTTATTGCTATCGTGCAAGCTTAAAGTAAAGTGCTATAAAATTAACCAGGTGATCTACTACATAGATTTTAGGAAAGTATGAAAGCTGTACTAAAAGGTAGATTACTGCTAGTAATAGTAGGTATATTGATTGTAGAAAATTTAGATCATCAGGGAGCAACTGAGGATGCTTGAAATGCTAGATACCATACTATCAACAAACAACTAAGTCCCAAAGGTTTTACAGTTTATATCATTGAAATGAGACAAATGGTAAAAGAAAAAGGAGGTGTAATGATCACTTTTCAGATAGTTAGTTCTTGGTAATAGGAATGAAACTTCTCTTCTTCTTGTCTTCTTCTTTGAGCAATATCATAGTACTAGGCTCATACCTACATTACAGAGAGTATAAGACCATTGTCTTCTATCTGTAATGCCTATTGTAAGCTTTTTCGAACTCTGTTTTGTGTCGAGTTTTCTCCGATATAATAGCAATAAAAATTGTGATAGTGACAAAAAGTATAAATGTGTTTTATATATGTTAAGATAATAAGTAAGAAAAGTACGTAGAATTCAATCTAATATTATTTAAACTCGTACCGCCACGACGGGCATATGACAAGCCTCTACTGGTACAGGTATACTGCTAACTGGTATACCACTAACCTTAAGCTAACTAGGCCTGCAGCCCCACACCTACCATACCTAAGTCATGTCTGTACTGAAACTCATTATAATTCTATCAAACAACCTATCGCCCTCTGCCCTCCACCGACCAAGTCTGTAGTGTCTCAGCTATGAAGCCAACTAGTACTAAGTATAGCTAATGCCAAATAAAAGTCCAACACAACTGAGTTTATTATCCAAATAATATAAATCACTACCACCATGTCTGAATACCATCCCACAACCCATATAGGCTACAAGAGAAACCAACAAACAATAAAAACCTACAGGAGACACAATGGTACAGAAGAGGCATCCAATATATCCTACTATTGTACTCATATACTAGGCCGTCCACCCTATGAACACACTTTGCCAGTTACTTCCAAAGGGTATACCTGTAAGTTGGACCTTTATCCACTGCCAGTCTCCCAAACAAATACCACAAATGAAAGAAATACATCTAGGTAGTAACAGAGAGGGGGTGGTCAGAGGGGCCTATCTCCCACTCATGGTACCATACCTCCTCCTGCCATACTTGTAATGAAATCAAAGAAAGTAAACAAATATTACAAAGCATAGCATACAATAGTAAAACAAGTCCAACCAAGTAGTGCCAACTCAGTATGTGCAGATGTGGCTGTCAACTCACTGGTCCATCAGGGAGCTTTGCAGAACTCACCAGCATTACTGAACAGCCCAAGTAGGACTATAAACAGTTAATTTGACCTTGTCCAGCCTAACTTAGGCCCAACTGGTGCTTGAAGGTACTGCTGCCTCTCCAATCAGCCCTACACAAGCTCTACACACCAAATACTAAAGAGTTCATCCAGCCCCCTAAGCACCTGAAACAGGTCAACTGTCTGACAGCTACAGGACAGCCTATACCTAGCCTAAAGAGCTGGCCACATGTCTTGGCCAATCTAACTGAGCTCCATCTCTGAGTACTATATAACCGATGGGGGCCTACTAGCCATAGTTAGTATCTACAAAGGAGGGAGTACCAATACACTAAGGTACTGGCACCCTCCACATCATTCCACCCAACTGAGTCGAAGTGTAGTTGAGCTGGGAAAGTGTGAAACAGGGCCATCTGAGAAGAGCCCCACAGCTCTATCAAAGGCACAGACCTAACAACAGGTAAGAGATATCTCCAACTAACAAGAGAGGAAGGGGAAGGGCTAATGAACTGATGCATACAACTAGAAGGTGGATCCTACTTGGAATGGGTAAAGGTGCCAACCACTATCCGTAACTGAACCACTGACAAGAACAGATAATATGAGATTCCGCTAGCCAATCATCCGACACCATCCTAGGCAACCATTAAGGCCATACCAAGATGTCAAGGTCTTGCTGAGTCAAAGCCATCTCCACTAAGGTGTAGAGGAGAAATCCCACTGACCTAAAATAAATATCACAAGGATAAAAGCTGGAAGGTAAGGATGATAAACAAGATCAGATGATGGCAACTATAGAAACAAATTGTAATGCAGAGGGGCTATGTAGGTACTGCCCTGCTACTTGAGGAACAATGTGGCTAGTACAATATGTTGAAATATGGGACTGTCCTCAGTCCACACTCCATCGCTCCTATTTTCCTCCCACATAGTTCGGCAACACCATGTCAACTATTGTGGGCCCCCCCCCCACTCCCCTCTGCCCCCTCGATGGTTCCTGCCTAGGGGCACGGTTAACTCTTCCATCCTCTCCCGCCTTGGCCTCACTTGTCTCTTGTCTGCTTGATGGGGGAGTTATCTAGGCTCGCCTAGTAGTCCTGTCTTGCTAATAGGGGCTCGCTTAGCTTTGACACGGTCGTCTTCCTCTCTTCACTTCCAGATGGCTCTGGCAGTGGTAGACGTCCTTCTCCCCACTTGCACGATCCCTGTTGGAGAACGCCTCGGCTAGTAACTTCGGGGTCTTTCTCGTGGTGAGATTTGACCATACCCTCCTAGTTGCTCGGTTCAAGTTTGGTTACCTTCCTTACCTCGCCCTTCCACCTCCCTACCGCTGGTGGGATCCCTTCCACTAAGTGACGCTATCTCTCAGAGAACAAGGGACTACATGAGAGATGTGGTAATACAGTAGGTTTGGTTTCGGTTGGGTCTGCACTGGGTCCTTGGGCACTTCCTTCCTTTTTTCTCTTCGGTCATGTCGGCTGGTACCCTACTACCTCTCTCTCTTTTACTGCTTCAGGCAGCTTCTTTGGCCCTCCCGGACAGACAGCTTGGGGCTCTTGTTCTGTCAATACCTCCTGCTTACAGCGGGCGCTCTTTCCTTTTGGCTTCTCCTACTTGCGACCGTGGTCTATATGCTCAAGACATATGTTTATGTCACCGATATGGCGTACCTATTGATTTTTTCGACTTCACGGGTGAGGCCTGGCCATTGGTTTGTCCCAAGCGGGGGGCACGGGTTAGGATGGTATCTGGTTGTGGTAGGCGAGGGATTGGTTTTGGCCTTTGGTTTGGGGTTACTTTGGTTTGGGTTTTCTTCTGTTCAGTAGGGGGTGTACTGTCGGGATGGGGGTTTTTCCTTACTTTGAAGGATGTGTTTCTGGGCTTTCTGTCTTTACCGTTTGTAGATAGCCGTGCAGGAGACTTGTGGGGGAGTTTTTTAAACTGAGGACTGGTTGGGTATCGGTGGCTCTAGGCGAGACCCCTCCGTGCTCAAGTCATGGGACCTTAGGGTCGGGCACCTGGCTGCCGGTATTAGCCATTCTGCGGTTACTGTTTTTCTTCTGGCTGCTTGAGAACAATGCGGGGAGGAGGTGCAGGTCTATATGGCCAAAGCTGATATGACTCCCAGCCTTGCTTTCGTTAAAACGGATAAATAAATAAGATTATAAAAACAAAAAAAACAAAATAAGGACTGTCCTCAGTCTATCCCAAGACAGGTTTGCATCTTGAGAACTAAGAACTACATTAAAACCAAACCAATATGAGATGGCCAAAAGAAAGATGCTAGTATTCGCCACAAACTCAAGGATTGATCCCTCCAATCAAAGACGCAACTTGGAAGTAGACGATAGATAGGAGGCTGAAGACATTTTACTAAAAGGAGCTGGTAAGCTACTGTGATGAATAGTGCTAAGTACTACCTTCTTGAAATTACTAGTAGGTAAAGAAACGAGATGCAAATAAGTAGACCATGCCTCAATGACATGATAACTCATAAATGCACCGATACTGAACCAACCCAGCTAACTGTCTAGCAAAAGAAATCATCATAGGTGTACAAGCTCACCACCAAGGAGGGCTGAAAGTAAGGATAAGGAAAGTAAAGAGAAGTGAAACTAATTTTATTTAAACTTGTACTGCCAATACCAGTATATGACAAGTCCTGAGGTCAGGACCTATTGTTGTAGCATCCCGGATGCAACAAACTATGAAACAATGAAACATCCAACATCATACCTCAAATATGCCCGCAACATACCCAAACATGAACACTAAATACAAAGACATTTATGGTAAAGAAAATCCTCCTCAACCCAGCCTACTTGCCAGCCAAGTTACCTATACAAAATACAAAAATCCACTACCACCGCTTAAATCTAACTCCACAATAACCTACTCTACAGTAGAAGCCTACTCAAGTGCCTCCACTCAATGATCTCCTGACATTCAGCTAACTGCCTCAGCACATGCCTCCAACCTCAAGTAAAAGAAATAGCCAAAACTGAAGAGTGTAGAGATACAAATGAAAGCTGACTTACAGGATGAGGACTTCATAGCAGAGGGGGTATAAAATATTGTAGAGAATCTGGGGTACACTACATTAGCAGTGCAGTCCAAAAACCTTGGTAGAAGCATGCTGGACAATATAGTCAATGAGTTGTCAACACCTGGCCAAACACACCCAGAACAAAAGTCCTGCTATAACTGTTCAGCTCCTTGTACAGGTGGCAAACATGCTATAGACTAGATAGTAGTGGTATAACAATAGTGAACCAGTGAATGTAATGGCCTTCTCAGTCTAGGACATATGGTACAGGCCAGATTTGGTTATACTTGACCCAGTGCTTCTTGTTTCTCTACCTCTTTCTACACCAAGGCGCAAGTCAAGTAATAGCAGTAGGTGGACTATTCTCATTACTACCCACCACCACAGGGAGGATGCCACAAGAGGTAATTCATCGACCAGCTACTAGATTCACTATGGAGTGCTCAGCCATATGCCTCCCTGAAGAAGGTAATACCAGTGCACTTGGAGCTACTGCGAGCGGATCCACTCAACCTACACTAGGAGTATGTCCTTCAACTGGACTCTCCAAATGAGGACCCAGCCCTCCCACATTACCACCTACCACTATAGTAGCAGGTAGGGTCATGATAACCACCTGTACAACATTTCAGTAAGTATGCTACACTACTTGACCTTGAGAATTCTGAGGGTCTAGCCTATTCCCCAGAGTTGAGACAAGCATAGTATCGGAGGTACATGAGAGGAGCGGCAAAGAGGAGATAACTGTAGGAGCGTCAGCCACCAACATCATGAGTTAGCCTCGATTAAGAACTGGGTCACTCATGTGGACAAGCTGCCAGGTAGATATCTATTTCTCAGCAGGATGAAATGGCTGAGAAAGAATAGAGACATGATGTAGAAGTTGAGAGACTTCAGCCTCTATGGAATAGTTGCATGTGATGGCATGTGACAAAACTAGTGACTATCATAGTGTGGAGGTATTAGAGGGAATGGGAAGTTGCTTATTTATTGCAAGCATGAGGCGGGAAAGTAGACGAACTAGTATCAAGATAGGTAGAATGAAGTAAGAGCTTTCAGTAATTGTAGGCGGAGGAGGAATGACAATAACGAAAAGGCTGATAGAAGTTAAAGACTGGAAGCAAATCATAAGAAAGAAAACTAGGGCTCTGCTAGGTCGTCACCGCATCTTTACATTCCGAGATGGGGTGAAAGTAAGGACCAGAAAAGAACTGAGAAATCAAGCTATTTTTATTTAAACCTCTACTGTCAACAGTGGCATACAATGAGCTCCAGAGCTAGGCTCCCTGGTTGGCACTACCGGGATACCAATAACTATAAACAAGCTAGACTTGTGACCCCATACCCTAAACATATCCACTCCATACCCTAGCACAAATACTAAATACAAAACCATCAATAGTAATAAAAGCTCTCCTCAGCACTGCATACTTGGCGGCCAACTTCTATGTATAAAATATGAAACTCGACTCCGACTACCTGAATGTGACACCATGATCACATCCTCTACTATAGAAACCCATCGATGTGCCTACACTCAATCATCTCTTAATACTCCTACCCACTACCAGGGCACCCATCTCCAATCACAAAACAAAAGAAACACTCTAACCAATCAGCATAGACCAGAAGGAAAACCATCTTACTGGATAAGGTCTACCTAGCTGAGGGGGTACAAACTATCATCATGAATTAGGAGTGAAACACAACAGTAGCACAATATAAAAACCTCTGCTGAATGAGTCAGAACAAGATAGTCCTCATGCTATTGACACTTTGCCAAACATGCTGTAACGATCCCCTTTTAGATAGTTAGTTCTTGGCGACGGGGAAGGATAATTATCTTTTCTTTCTCCTTCTTTCTTTGTCTTATGATAGATCTAGGCCTCTGCCTACGTTACCGATAGTACAAGACCTTTGTCTTCTATCGGAAATGCCTATCGTAAGCTTTCTCTAACTCGTCTTCGTGACGAGCACTTCTTGGCGTAATGATAATGTTGCAATAAGGATAAAGATCGTGAAGGTATTTTATATTTGTTAACGTAATAAGTAGGAAAAGTACTTAGAACAAAGCGTGAAGAACCTATCTTCCTTGGCTGTATTGGCCATCTTATATAGTATTCTTCCCACCTGTAGTCATGTGACCTGAAGTGGTCACATGTGCAAAACCAAATCATAACAAACTAGTCATGTGACCAAAGTGATCACATGCTCAAAACCTATGACCTTATAGCGAGGTCATGTACAAAACTCATAAACCAATCATAACACAATAAACAAGTCATATGACTCGACTGAGTCATATGCGCGAAACCCATGACCTCATAATGAGGTCATGTGCAAAACATAAATCATATGCGCAAGGCTTACCTGCAAGGCATACTCGCAAGGCATACTTGTCAGGGGCTTGTCCCATGACTCATAATATGAGCCATGTGCGAAAGCATCACAAATTCCACACATAACAAATCATATGACCCTAATAAGCCATATGTGTGAAACAATAACGTACCTGTGACTCATAACTATGCGTCACGTGAAAGCCCATTCCTCGCTAAGCCACATTTGTGATATTAGCTCCCCTCCTCCTAAGCCTGAGTCCCATCAGGCCTTTTCTCCCAGTTTCACTAGTTCCCGTCCTGCCGAGCACATGGTCCTTCTCAGCTTGTGGAACTTTTCGTCTGCAGTCCTCCATCTGATCCTCACCGATTCCAGAGTCAGGTTCGCCATTTCGATCACGTGCTACTGATTGTCGTTCAGCTGTCTTAGCTCCACGATCGTTATGTCGTTTGCCGAAATTGTGGCCTCGGCTTGGCCTAGTTGTTCTCGAAGTCCCCGGATTTGCCTGTGTAGGCTGCTGACATCCGGTTCCATGTCTGTGGAGGAGCTTTGGGCCCCTCCTTCCCTGGACCGCGTCCTCGCAGCCTATGCCTTTCTGGCATCTGCTCCTTCCAGCTCTTTTTTACTTCCATCCTTTTGGGGGTAGAATCCTGCAGATATTTTCTGTGCCCTGTGCATCCTGCACCCATTTCTGAAGCATTGTTGCCAATGCTTCAGAACGTAGTCCGGGGGTGGGCCATGCTTTCGACATACCCTCAGGAACCATCCCAAGCCTTCTTGGTCGCCAAAGTGTGTTTGGCAACTGTCATCGTAGCATACTGTCAATGACATGGCATTATGCTGTGCTTGTCTTTCCCTTTCCTTGAGCTCTTCATTGGTTGGCCCCATGAATGAGTATTCAGGGCTGGTGGGTGCAATTTGGCAGGGGCTATTGCCCCAGCCCTCGTGTTGTTGCAATGGCACGGGAGTTCTTCCCTCACCTTTGTCTTGGTTGAATGTGATCGTCACCTGGGCCGGGCTTGCCTGGGTATCGCTGGTGGAAGGTTGAGATGGCATCTTGTGCGTTTTCAAAGTTGTGTGCGAAGTACCAGGTTTTATCGTATTCAGGAGAATATCCTGTCTACTTGGCTCGGTATTGGAGGTGACCGTGGAAGAAACGGGAATCGACTATTTCGTCGAGCTCGTATTCTAGTTCTCCGTCGAGTTCGATTGGAGGGGGAGGAATAAGTGTTTGGGAAGGAAACTTATTGTCGTTGTGTAATTCGAGGAGTGAGATGTGGAAGGTATTGTGTATTCGCATTGAGGAGGGAAGGTCGAGTTTATAAGCTCGGCTGCCGACTTTTTCCAATATCCTGAAGGGTCCGATTTTCTTGTAGTCCAGTTTCTTTGATGGTCGTGTCGTATGGATATTGCATGGTATTAGCCATACGATATCTCCTAGTTGTATGTTCGGATCCGGTCTTCGGTGCTTATCATATTGTTCTTTTTGCCGTTGTTGTGCTTGACTCATTTCGTATTGTAAGGTTTCGTGTAGTTTTCCCATATCCGCTTTCTCCGGTATCACATCATTAATCGTAGGATATATGGTCTGACTTTTTGCATGTTGTCTGTAATTCGCGAAGAATGGTGTTGTGCCGATCGTTTCTTGCTTTCCATTGTTGTATGTGAATTCGGCCATTGATAACAGCTTGTACCAATCATCTTGTTGATAGTTGACGTAAGCTCTTAAATATTGTTTGAGTATTGCATTTACTTGTTCCGTTTGTCCATCCGTTTGTGTGTGGAACGCTGTGCTCATTCTGTTCTCTATTCCCATTTCTCCGCTTACTTTTTTCCATAGTCCTGATGTGAATCGTGTTCCTCAATCGCTGATGATATTCTTGGGTAGGCCATGATAGTCGGAAGACCTCTCTGAAGAAGGTTTGTATAAAATCCCTCGTGTTGATATCTTTTCTAACGGGAATGAAATGGCTCATTTTGGTCAGGCGATCCACCACAACCAGGATGCTATCGCAATTTTCTGATGCTGGTAGGTCCGTAATGAAATCCATAGTAATTGTTTCCCATGGTTGTTCGGGAACTTTGTTTGATTTTAGTAATCCATATGGTACGTGTTTAGCCGTTTTCATTCTTTGATATATGTCGCTGTTTTTGACATATCGTTTGACGTCTTTGTGCAGTCCTGGCCAATAGAATGACCTCGTGATGAATTCCGTGGTTTTAGCCGTTCCTCCGTGTCCTGCTGTTGGGATATCTTGGTGTTGTCGTATGATGTTTGTCCTTATCTTTTCATCTTCCGGGATCAATTGTTTTCTGTCGTACCACATATTTCCGTCCTTCCATTGGCATAAACCCCGCGCAATTCCTTTCATCTGTTTTTTTCCTTCCTTGAAGGCTGCTCTTATTGTCTGAATTGTTTTTTCTTTCTCGTTTGCGTTCTCTATTCCTCTTTTCTCCGTTGATGTGAATTGGATAACCTCTATTGTCTCAAAGTAGGTTTTTGGTAATAGTGTTCGTGTTTTTTGTTTGATTCTTTCGTCTTCTTTCGTTTGTAGTTTGTCGCTTGCAATTCTTGTGAGAGCATCTGGTTTTCCACTTTCTTTGCCTGGTCGGTATTCGATTTTGAAGTTGTATTTGCTGAGGTGTTCCATCTATCTTATCTGGCCATCGTTCAGTTCTTTTGTAGTCATGAACGGTACCAGGTTCTTGTGGTCGGTTAGAACTCGGACTCGATGGTCGTTGTTCGAAACGTATCTTCTCCATTCTTTTAATGCTTGAACTATTGCTAATAGTTCTTTGTTTGCAACATCGTAGTTGCACTCTGCGGGGGTCATTGTCTTGGATTGATAGGACACTGGCCTCCATTTTCTATCGTCGCATTGTTGTGACAGTATGCCTGACCATAGATATTTTGAGGCATCCGTTTCGATCATTGTTTCTCGGTTTGAGTCGAAATGAACCAGGATGGGTGCCGATGTCAGATGCGTTCGTATTGCATCATATGCTTTTTGTTCGGTTGCTGCCCATTCCCACTTTTTGTCTTTCTTGGTTAAGTTATAGAGTGGTTTTGCGAGCCTGCTAAATCCCTCTATGAATCTTCGATAAAAGTTGCAGAATCCCATAAAGCATTGAACATCTGACTTGTTGCTTGGTTTGGCCCAATCCCATATGGCTGCTGTTTTAACAGGGTCAACTTTGACACCATTTCGATTGATGATAAATCCAAGGTATTCTGTTTCTTCCTTATGGAATTCGCATTTTGTTGGTTTAATCTTCATTCCTGATCCTTGTATTGCGGCCATGATATTGCTGATATCTTTTTAGTGTTGCTGTATGCTTTCCGAATATATGAGTACATCGTCCAAGTATACGATGCAACATATGTCTAGGTACTTATTAAGTACTTTGTTGATCCATCTCTGGAATGAAGGCGGTGCGTTGGTTAGCCCGAAGGGCATAACCAAGTACTCGAACATTCCGTATCATGAGGCGAATGTAGTCTTCCATTCGTCTCATGCCTTGATACGTATGTTATGGTATGCGTCTTTGATGTCGAGTTTGGTGAAGTATTTTGCTGACTGTAGTCTGTCCAGTGCTTCTCCAATCAAGGGTAGCGGATATCGGTCCTTCTTGGTAACCGAATTGAGGGCTCTGTAGTCCACGCAAAGTCTCATTTTTCCGTCTTTCTTTTTGACGAATAGTATTGGGGATCATCCTGACGCGAAAGAGTCTCTGATCCATCCTCACTTTAGGTTTTGCTCGATGTACTTCCTAAGTTCTTCAAGCTCTGCTTCTCCTAGGGGGTATAACTTCTGGTAGGGAATCTCTTTTGTCTTTCCCGTTTTTTCATCTTTGTCCAGCTTAATTTCGTGGTCGATTCCTGGTCTTCGAGGTGGTAGCTCCGTAGCTTCCTCTTCTTGGAATAGATTTGTGAATTGGTGATATTCTTTTGGAACCAACTCTTTCCATCCTTTTTTGCTTTGGTATTTCTTGTCCTGGATTGCTAGCTCTGTGCTGATCTTGATTTGTGCTAGAACTGCTTTCTCATCTTCGTATGTCCATTTGAGAATTCCTATTGTATCTCCTCTTCAATAGTATCGTCCAAAGGCTTGTGCTGTGATCTCTTTGATCTCAATTCTTTTTGTTGTATCGAGCTGGTTTTGGTCTGTGCTTCCAGATATCTTATTTCCTCTTGTGGTTTCTTCCAGTTGATCTACTTCATGCAGATCCTTTTGGTTGATTTTTTCGATTATCAACTGTGCGATTCGATCGCCTTTCTGGACTTGGTAGTCTTCTTGGGATAGGTTGGCCAGGACCACTTGGATTTCACCTGTATAGTCGACATCGATCACCCCTGCCATGGTCATAAGCCTATGTTTGACCGCTAGACCACTGCGGGGTACTATCCGTCCATAGGTGCCTTCTCGGAGTCCAATGGCTATTCCCGTCGCTATAGTTGCCTGCTCGTTGGCCGGTATCTTGATTCCTTTGTTGGCATATAGGTTGTGTCCCGCTGCCCCTTTGGAACGCTTGGTAGGCACTTTTGCCTCTTGGTCCCGCCTTTGCATCCGGACTCTCTTATCTTGCCGCATCTCGGCAAACTTTGCATGCAAAGTTTCTTCTTCAGCTTCCCCTATCGGTGTTGAGTAGACCACAGGCGAACTGTTGATACATTGTGTCGCACATATTTGGCTTGTAAATGTCATCTTGTTCTCGTTCCAATCGATTATAGGATTATGCTTTCGTAACCATGGCATCCCTAGGACTATCTCATGGTTTTTCAGATCTACTACTTGGAAGGTTGCCGTTTCCCTATGGCTGTCAATGCCCATAGGTACTGTCGCCGTAAGGGTTATAGGACCCATGGTGCTGGGCTTTCCATCCGCGAAGTAGACTTGTCTTGCTTTCTTCGCTTGTTTGGTATGAAGGCCGTATTTTTCACATATTTCTTTGTCGATGAAGTCTTCGCTGGCCCCAGAGTCGAGCATTGCCTATATTGTTGTTTCTTTGTTTTCTTCGTTGTATATCTTGTTTTGATCATTACGTGATCTCCATCTTCTTCCCCTCTTTGTGTGTATAGTGCCGTGTAGTAGTTTGCTAATTTGATGGGTTTTCCAGGTCTACATCTTGGGTCTCCCAGACCACCGTTTACTGGGGACCCTCGTCGTTTTCCGCCGGTGAATCTTCTTCTATCATTTCTCGGATATTGCTTCCTTTTTTGATTTTGGAAACGATTATTTCCAGCAGCTCTGTTTCCTTGGTATCTGTTGTCGGGTCGGCTTCTGCATTCTCGTATCTGATGTCCTGCTTTTCCGCACCTTAGGCAGTTTTTCTCTTTCATCCTTCTGGCGTACTCTTCCTTAGACAGGTTCAGAGCTGGTGCTGCTCTTGATTTGTCTAACTCCATTGGCTCACCTGGTGGTAATGCTCGACTTTCTCCTCAAGGTGCTTGTGGTTTGAAGGTCCCATCCACATTCCTGGATGACGGAACCACTCTGTGCACTATAGTGTTTTCCGAGTTGCTTCGAACCATGTTTAATTTGCTTTCTTTATCTATTGCCCATCTTGCAAATCGTTCCGCTGTCGTATAGTGCAGGTTAGAGATTCCCCATGCCTCTTGGAGTCTCTCGCTGCAGTTTCTCAGGAGGATGATATAGAGAGTAGCATCATCAAACTCGGCCTCGTATTCCAATAGTCGGCATTCGTTCCAGTATGGTGAAAATGTTTGTTTTCCTTGCTTGAGTTTTTGTAGCTTTCGTCTTGCTGTTTCTTTGGCGTTGGGATCTCCAAATTGTTCGAAGAGTATCGCCTTGAACTATTCGCATGCGACCCATTCCCTCTGCTTCCTTCTATCTTGGAAAGGCATCATCCATTGCCCCGCGAGTCCTCTGAGCAGAGATTCCACATATGGAATCTTGATCTCATCATGTTGATCTCCATATCCTTTAACAGCAAAATATCCTTCGCATTGTGCTAAGAATATTTGTAGCTTATCTTCAGCTCCTTCATATGTATCAGGTTCCTTTACTTTTGGTCGTTGGACATTTCCTTGCCCTGTATTTCGCGTGGCTGCGAGAAATGCCTGAAACTGATTTTCCGTCATTTCAAGTATGCTGGTTCCTGGTGCCGGAGTGGCTGTGGCCGGTGGCCCTGGTACTGTGGATCCTGACATTCTCTCAGGTTGTGGAGTTCCAGCAGGAGAGCTATCGACTGGTGATCCTTTCTCAGGGGTTACAGGGCTTGCTGCTCTTGAGGGTTCTGCTGAGACGTGATCTAGGGTGTCGCTGAATCCACCTAGATTAGGATTTTGATCGTCGATGTCAATATCTCCTTCCCTCTCTGGGTTGAAGGATGCCGTCTTGTATCGTTTGGCATTGCACTGGGTGACACTTTGTAATGTAACGATCCCCTTTTAGATAGTTAGTTCTTGGCGACAGGGAACGATACTTATTTTTTCTTTCTCCTTCTTTCTTTGTCTTACGATAGGTCTAGGCCTCTGCCTACGTTACCGATAGTACAAGACCTTTGTCTTCTATCGGAAACGCCAATCGTAAGCTTTCTCTAACTCGTCTTCATGACGAGCACTTCTCGGCGTAATGCTAACGTTGCAATAAGGATAATGATCGTAAAGGTGTTTTATATTTGTTAACGTAATAAGTAGGAAAAGTACTTAGAACAAAGCGTGAAGAACCTATCTTCCTCAGCCGCATCAGCCTCCTTATATAGTATTCTTCCCACCTGTAGTCATGTGACCTGAAGTGGTCACATGTGCGAAACCAAATCATAACAAACTAGTCATGTGACCAAAGTGATCACATGCTCAAAACCTATGACCTTATAGCGAGGTCATGTACAAAACTCATAAACCAATCATAACACAATAAACAAGTCATATGACTCGACTGAGTCATATGCGCGAAACCCATGACCTCATAATGAGGTCATGTGCAAAACATAAATCATATGCGCAAGGCTTACCCGCAAGGCATACTCGCAAGGCATACTTCTCAGGCGCATGTCCTATGACTCATACTTGAGCCATGTGCGAAAGCATAACAAATTCCCCACATAATAAATCATATGATCATAATGAGTCATATGTGTGAAACAATAACATACCTGTGACTCATAACTATGCGTCACGTGAAAACCCTTTCCTCGCTAAGCCACATTCGTGACACATGCTCAGGTATTCAACTTATCCGTAAACTCCTCAACACCTTCTATATGTAGTGGACCTGCCTTGGACTCTGCAGCAGCTGGTTCGCTACTGCGAACCCCTAAAAGCTATCATCCTTCAAAGCTGGGAACAAGTGGCACAAGTGAGGTCTGGTACAATTTGACCAGGTGGTTCTTATTTCTCTTTCTCTTGATGCCTCCTGGGGCAAATCTAGTAACAGGAGTTAACAGTATACACTCAGCACCACCCACAGCCACAGGAGCAATGCTACAAGGAGCGTTATCTTGACCAGCCATAGGCTCAGGCACTGAGGACCCCAGTACCTGTCCTATCTCCGGAGGTCATGCCACTACAACTAGTGTCACCACACCAGGATCTACAACGCCCATACAAGAAGCAAGCCCCTCAACCAGATCTTACAGAGTACGAGCTAGGCACCTTTACTCACACCTACTACTGTAGCTACAGGAGAGGCCAGGATAACTGCCGGTTCAATATTCCCCCCAACGAACTCCTTTGCTTAACCCAGAGAATTCACAGGGTCTACCCCATCTCCTCTAGCTGAGATCGTAGTATTAACAGAATTGATCAAGAGAATATGTAAGGAAGGGATAATCAGAATAGCTTTGGCTACCAACAATATTAGATAAGCACAATTAAGAACACCTTCACTCGGGAGGGTAGCTAACAAAGCAGATATCTCTTTCTTAGAGCTATGATATTACTGAGAAAGAATAGAGACATGATGCCAAAGGTGAGAGGGTTCGGCCTCCAGGTCAAGGTTTTTCTCGATAGCATAAGACAAAATGAGTGACAAAATGTAGGGCGAATAGGGCAAATAGGCAGAAAGCTTGCTTAACTATTGCGACTGTACTGAGGTAATGGAAATGAACAGAGGTAAGGTTAGGTAGAACGAAGCAAGAACTTCCAGCAATCAGAAGGAGTGATAAC
The DNA here is from genome assembly GCF_000151645.1 of Tuber melanosporum. NCBI lineage: Eukaryota > Fungi > Ascomycota > Pezizomycetes > Pezizales > Tuberaceae > Tuber > Tuber melanosporum. The sequence goes on from NW_003298911.1 coordinate 48,239, forward strand.
AATGAAGCCTGTAAAAAGTATAAAATATATTAAAAATTAATGACTTGCAGCCTATCGTGAGATAGAAATCAAGGACTCTGAGCGGTTGTCACTGAACCTTCATGTTCCGATACTGGGTGCAAGAAGGACAAAGAAAGTACTTAGATCAAAGCTTTCAGAGCGGATCATTCTCAGCTGTGAGACCGTTCTTATATAGTGCTCTTCCTTCCCTTAGTCATGTGACCCAAAGTGGTCACAAGTGTGAAACTAAATTATAATAAACTTGTTATATGACTAAAGTGGTCACATGTACAAAACCTATAACCTCATGGCTAGGTTATATATGAAAACCTATTAATCAATCATATCACAATAAACTAGTCATGTAACCACAAGTAGTCAGATGCATAAAGCCCATAAACTCATAATGAGGTCATGTGGGAAACATAAATCATTTGTGCATGGCATACTTGCAAGGCATACTTGAGAGGTGCATGTTCTTTAGGTCATAATTGAGTTATGAACAAAACATAACAAATTATAACATAACAAGTTATATGACTCAAATGAGTCAGATGTGCAAAACAATAACATACCTATGACTTATAATCATAAGTCATGGGAAAGCCATTTCCTTGCTAAGCCACGATCGTGACATTAGCCTCTCTCTTCTTAACCCTGAGTCCCCTGATACTTTTGCTTCCAACTTTAATAGTGCACGACAAGCCCTACACAAAGACCTCTGAAGCCTAACAAGCATGTTATCTGCTGTCCTCTATCTTATCCTCGCTGCCTTCAGGGTAAGGTTTGCCATTTCGATCATATATCTATGATTGTCATTAATTTGTCTCAGCTTTTGGCTTGTTTTTTATTTGCTAAAGCTTTGGCTATAGCATTGTCAAATTGTTCCTGGAGTTCTCTGATTTGCCTGTGCTGGCTTCCGCTGTCCAGCTTTATTTCTAATAAGGTGAATTAGGCTCCCCCCTCTTTCAGTCTTGTCCTCACAGCCTAACAACTTCTGCGGTTGTCTTTTCATACCAACCTTTTTTCATACAATCTTTCTGTGAGTAGTAACCTTCATGAATGTTCCTCACCCTGTGTATCTTATACGCGTTATTGAAGTACTCCTTCTCGAGCTTCAAGGTATAGTCTAAACACAGATCAAGCTTCTAGTATTCCTCTTGGGAACTACTCTACGCCTTCTTTGTTCCCACAGTGTGTGGCAAATCTGTCGTCAGAGTACAGTGACGAACTCAATGGATTGCACTTTGCTTTCTGCTTTGATTATTTCAGTTCTTCCATCAGCCCCATGAACATGTATTTAGAGCTCGCAGGTATGATGTATTTTGGGCTACTGCTCCTGCCCCTGTGTGGTGGCAAGGGCACTGGAGAATTTATTTTGTCTTTATCATTGAACCTGATTGTTACCTAGGGCCCGCTTGACTGCGTATTGCTGGTAGAAGATTGAGAGAAAGTCCTGTGTGCTTTTAAAGTTGTGTGCCTAGTACTAACCTTTATGGTGTTTGGGAGAGTAACCTGTCCACTTAGCTCGATATTCAAGACTACTGTAGCAGATGCAGGAATCAATTATTTTCTTCTGTTCATATTCTTGTTTTCTGTTGATTTTAGCCAGAGTAGGAGAGATCATTGTTTGTGAGGGAAACTTGTTATTGTTGTAAAGTTCTGGCAGTGAGATATAGAATGTGGGATGTATTCATATTAAGGAAGGAAGATCAAGCTTTTGATCTTGGTTGCCTACTTTTTCCAGTAGCCTGAATGGTCCCATTTTCTTGTAGTCTAATGTCTTTGATAACTGCGTTATATAAATATTGCTGGGTAGTATCCATATCATATTTCCAGGGTATATATTTGGATTAGGCCTCCAATATTTGTTGCTTTGCTCTTTCTGCTATTGGTGTGCTTGACTCATTTTTTATCGTAATATTTCGTCTAGTTTTTCCATATCTGATTTATTTAGTATCATGTCCCTACTCATATAATTTGAGGCCAGACTTTTTGGATGTCTTTTATAATTCGGGTAGACTGGTACTATGCCTATCGTGTCCTTGTTTCCTGTTGTTGTTTGTAAACTCGGCCATTGATAAGAGCTTTAGCCACTCATCTTGGTGATAATTGAAGTACACCCACAAATATTGCTTAAGTATTCTATTTACTCATTCAATTTGTCTGTCAGTCTGTGGGTGAAATGCAGTACTCAGCTGATTTTGTATCCCTGTTTCTCCGCTTGTATTTTTCAATACCCCCAATGTGAATAACATTCCTGAATCTGAGATGATTTTTTTTGGAAGACTGCAATCGGAAGGCCTCTGGGGAGAAGGTCCTGATAAAATCTCTAGTATCAATATTCTTTTCGAAAGGAACAAAATATCCCATATCCTCGGGTGATCTACCACGACCAGGATGCTGTCACATACTTCTGATAAATATAGGTTTGTGATGAAATCTATCATAATTTCTTCCCTATTTTATTCCGGAATTTGGTTCGATTTCAGTAGTCCATATATTGCCTGTTTAGGTTTTTTCATCCATTGACCTATGTCACAATTCTTGACAAATCTTTTGATATCGTCGCACAGTCCTGGCTAATAAAATACCCTCATTATCAATTCTGTAGTTTTGGCTGTTCTGCTATTATGAACTATCCAGACATCATGATGTTGTCTTATGATATGCATACTTGTCTTCTCTTTTTCCGGAATCGATTGCCTTCTGTTAAGCTAACTGTTTCTGTCCTTCCACTAGCATAAATACAGTGTTCTTCCTTTTATTTCTCTTTTACCTTCCTCCTACACTTCCCTTATCGTTTTGATTGCTTTTTTCTTTATATTTATTTTCTTAATTTCTCTTTCTTCATTCGAGGTGTGTTTCATAGATTCTATTGCCTTGAAATAGCCTTCATGTAATAGAGTTGGAATCTTCTATTTTATTCTCTTGTCATCTTTCATCTGCTGCTTGATGTTTGCGATTTGTATAGGAGCATCTAGTTTTCGTCTCTCTTTTCCTGGTCAATATTCAATTTTAAAATTGTATTTGCTGAGGTTTTCCCTACCTCGTATCTAGTGATCGTTCAATTCCTTGGTAGTTACGAACTAGACCAGATTCTTGTGATCATAAGAACTCTGAATGGATGGTCATTGTTCAAAACGTATCTTCCCCACACCTTTAGTACTTGAACAATTGCTAATAGTTTTTTGTTTGCAATAATATAGTGATATTCTGCTGGGGTCATTCTCTTTGACTGATAAGACATTTGCATCCATTTTCCATCTTCACTCTGTGGTTATAGTATTCCTGAGCATACATACTTTGAGCTATCAGTTTCGATTTTTGTCTATAGGTTTTAGTTGAAATAGACTAGTATCTGTACTGATGTCGGAGGTGTCCTGATAGCATTGTTTGCCTTTTGTACCGTTTCTCTTGATTCTTATTTCTTGTTTTTTTTTGTTAAGTTATAGGGTAGTTTTGGAAGCCTGCTAACTCTTTCAATAAACCTGAAGTAGAAATTGCAGAATCCTATGAAGCACTATACATCTGTTTTATTGGTGCATTGTTTAACACGAAGGGCATAACTAGATATTCGAATATTCCATATCTTTATGTGAATGTGGTTTTCAATTTCATCTCCTGCTTTGATTCGAATCTTGTGGTATACATCCTTGATATCCAGTTTTGGAACTTACTTTGCTGATGGTAATCTGTCCAATACTTCTCCAATTAAAGGTAGAATATACCAATTTTTTTTAGTAATAGAGTTGAGAGCTCTCTAGTTGATACAGAGTATGATGTTTCCATCCATCTTCTTGAGGAATATTATATGAGATTCTTCTGATGTGAAGTAATCCCAGATGCATGCCCTGTTCAGGTTTTACTCGATATATTTTCTGAGTTCCTCAAGTTCTGCATCTCTGAGTAGGTATAACCTCTTGTAGGCAATTTCTTTCAGTTTTCCCATCTTCTCGTCTTTTTCCAGCAGAATCTCATGGTTCATTCATACTCTTCTGGGTGGTAGTCCTATGGCCTCTTCTTGGTATAGATTCGTAAATCAATGGTATTTTTTTAGAATCAATTCTTTCCATTCCTCTTTGCTTTGCTATTACATATCTTGGATGGTTAGCTCTGTACTGATGTTGAATTTTGCTAGGATCGCTTTTTCATCTTCGTAAGTCCATTTAACAATCCCTGAGGTATCCCCTCTTTGATAGTTCCTTTCCAAGTCTCTTGCTGTAATCTCTTTGATGTCGGCCTTGCTTACTACATTTGTCTAGGATTGGCATATACTTCCAAACCCTTTGTCTCCTCCCGTGGTATCTTCCCTTGGCTCTACTTTGTGCAGTTCTACTTCATAGAACCTTTCAATAATCAACTGTGCAATTCCTTACCCATTTTGGACTTTGTGATCTTCATGAGCCTGGTTGGCCAGGACTACCTTGATTTTACCGGCATGGTAGGCATCACTTATTCCAGTATTAGTCATGAGTCTATGTCTGACTACAAGACCTCTGTGAGGTGTTATCTATTCCTACATAGCAAATGTTAGTCAGATGGCTATTCCTGTCGCTATGGTTGCCTGTCTATTGGCTGGTATCTTGGCTCTCTCAATAGCATACAGATCATGTCCTACCACCTTCTTGAAATCCTTGGTCGGCACCTTTGCCTCTTGGTTCACTCTTTGTATTCAGACTCTCTGATCTTACCTTATTTCTGTGAACCTTGCTTACAAAGTCTCATATTCCACCTCTCCAATTGGTATTGAGTAGACCACTGGCAAACTGTTGAGACGTCATGTCGCACATTATTTTCTAGTAAAGGCTATCTTGTTCTTGTTCCAATCAATTATTGTGTTGTCCCTTCATAACTATTGTATCCCTAGAATTATGTCTTGCTTTTTGTGGACTGTTACCAGGAAGGTTGCTGTTTCTCTATAACTTACAATGTCTATAGGTACTTCTGCCAGATAGGTTATCGGGCATATGATACTTGGCTTTCTATCTACTAGATAGACATATCATACTTTCTTCACTTTCTTAGTGTAGATGCCATATTTGTAGGAGATTTCCTTGTCAATAAATATTCTGTAGCCTTGGATTTAAGCATTGTACATATTATTGTTTGTTCTTGCTTTTCATTGTATATCTTCATCTTGACTATCACATGATCCCTATCTTCTTCTCCTTATTCTCTGTGTAGTACTGTATAGTAGTTTGCTAATATGATGGGTTTTCCAGGTTGGCATTATAGTTCTTTCAGACTACGGTTTACTGGTTATGCTCATCCTTTTCCACCAGTATATCTGCAGTGATCATCGTATATATGTTGCTCCTCGTCTAGAATTAGTAGAGATTGTTTTCAGCCACTTTGGTACCTATGTCTACATTGTTGTACATGCTCCTGCATTACTGTATCTGATATCCTGGTTTCCTCACCTTATGCAGAGTTTACCATTCATACTTCTAGCATATTTGTCCTGAGATAGGTTCAGAGCAGGTCCATCCTTTGCTTTATCCAATTCTATTAATATGCCATGTGATAATGTGCTGCTCTCGCCTCACGTTGTTTGTGGCTTTAAGGTTCTCTTGGTATTTCTGGATGACTTGACTATTCCTGGGGATATAGTGTTTTCTGAGTTGTTTCAAACCATTGTTAGTCGACTTTTCCTACTGATTGCCTATCTTTCCAACCAATGTAATATTGTGACGATGAGGCTGGAATTACCTTTGGCTGTGAGTAGCCGCTTACTACAGGTTCTTAGTAGGATTATGTAGAAAGTGGCATCATTGCATTCTGCCACCTACTCTAATAGTCAACATTTATTCTAATATGCTGAAAACATTTGCTTTTGTTATTAGATTTTATCCAACTTCCATCTTGCTATCTCCTGGGTATTGAGATTGCTGTACTGTTTGAAGAGAGTTGTTTTAAATTCTGCATAGGTGACCAATTCTCTTTGTTTCCTCCTACTTTGGAAAGGCATATTCTATTGCCCGGCAGGTCCCGTCAGTAATGATTCCAGATATGGAATTTTAGTCTCATTATGAGGCTCTCCATATATCTTCATGCTTAGGTATTCTTCACATTGTACCAGGAACAGGTGCAGTTTACCTTTGAGCTCTTCGTATATATTTGGTTCTTTGTGCTTTGGCTGTTGGATATTTTCTCATCCAGTTATCATATCGCGTGTCACTATTAGGAATGCCTGAAACTGGGTTTCAGTCATGTCAAAAATATTGGTTCGTGGTATGGGAGTGGCTGAAGCCAGTGGCAGAAGCACAGCTGATTCAGGTTTCCTTCTTGGTTGTGGGGTTCCTCCAACTAACCTATCAACAGGTAATGCGTTCTCTTGTATTACAAGACTTGCTTCCCATTAGGGCTATGCTGAAATGTGTTCTAAAACATTACTAAATTCGTCTAGGATAAGGTTTTAATCATTAATATTGATATCCGCTTTTTGATCTGGAATAATTGAAGTCATCCTTTATCGTTTGGCTTTGCTCCAGGTGATGCCTTGTACTGTATCGATCCACCTTTAGATAGCTAATTCTTGGCAACAGGGAAGGATACTTCAGTTCTTCTTCTCTTCTTATTTTAGCTGTACAATAGCACTAGGTCTATGCCTACATTACAGATAGTACAAGACCATTGTATTTTTTCTGTAATGCCTATCATAAGCTTTCTTTAACTCTACTGCATGTGGAGCATTCTTCATTCTAATAGAAATAAAGGTCGTGATTGTGATAAGGAGTATAAAGGTATTTTATATTCATTAAAGTAATAGGTAGGATAAGTACTCAGAAGTTATTCAATTTTATTTAAACTGGTACTGCCAACATTGGCATACAACAAGCCCTGCCAGCACAGGGATACCGCTAATAGGTATATCACTAATTTCGAGTTAACTAGGTCTACAGCCCTGTACTGACCATTACCGAGTTATGCTCTTGTGGAAACTAATTATGAAGGACTTAAACAACCCAGTGTCCTCCCTAGTTTTGGTCTGTAGCCCCTCTGGTATCAAGCCAATGAGTACTAGGTATAGCTAAAGCTGAACAAAAACCAACCTGACCAGTTTCCTTGTTCAAAAAACTTAAAACACTATTATCCCATTTGATATACCATCCCACAACCCATATCCACCAACAAATAAAACCAACAAACAACCTAAATCTATAGGCGATGTAATTGTGGGGACGAGATGACCAACATGTCTACCTCTCATACCTACATACCAAGCTGTCAGCCCTGTGAACCTACTTTGCCAGTTACCTCCAAAGAGGGCACTGGTAAGCAGGACCTGTACCTGCTCCCTGTCCTCTAAACAAACACTACAAATAAAAGCAATACATCCCGGTAATAGCTGACTGAGAGAGTTAGAACGTCTATCTCCTACAAGTGATGCTATTCTTGCACCTGCTGTACCTGTAATCAAACTAAAGAAACTAAACAAACAGGATAAAACCTAGTACCCAAGATTCAATCAACTGGAACCCAGGTGGTCATAACCTACTATCCACATAGGTGGCCATCAACCGGCAACTTTATCAGGGAGCCTTCCAGCACTCAGCAGCTTCATCTAACAGCCTAAGCCGGGCTGCAAATACTTAAGTATAGGTTATTCTACCTGCCGCAGGCCCAGCTGATACTTGCAGGTTCCTCTCCACTCCCAATTAGCCCCCTCCATACCCCATATAGCAGACACCAGAGAGAGCATCCAGTCCCCTCAAGTCTTGAGGCAGGTTAACTGCCCAACAGCCACACATCAGCCTATATCTAGTCCTATCAGGTAGCCACTTATCATGGCCACCGTAACAAAGCCTCACCCCTTGGCAGCATATAACTGAAGAAGGCCTGTCAGCCATAGCTGGGAGCGATAAAGGAGGTAGCACTAATACTGTAAGGCACATGTTCCAGCTGTATCACCCAGCCCAACTGTACCAAAGTCCTGTTTTGCGAGAAAACTGTTGTGAAGGACCATCCAAAGACAGTCACACAGGTCCAAAAAGGTACTGAACAAATAACATGAAACAGGCACCCTGAACTGATGCGACAGGAAGGAGGAGTATAAATTAACACCAGCAGAAAACCAGTAGCTAGGCCCCACTTGTAATAGGTGATACTACTAACCACAATCCAAAATCAAATCACCCTACCATATAGACAGCGCAGGTGTCTAGCATCAAGTCATTCCACAACACCCCAGGCACCCACACGAGCCATACCAGGTGGTAAGACCTATCAGCCTTAAAGCTATCCATATCAAAGCGAGGAGGAAATACCTGCCTGAACAACTACGAAGCCATAAAGACAAAAACTTCAACGGAACTGTGATAAGCAATATCATAAAATTCTGACCATGGAAATGAAATATAACAAGGAGGAGCTAGGCTGGTACAGCCCTGCCATCTGGAGAATAACGTAGCCAGTACAACCAAATGAGAGAGGAGATGGTTATCAAGTGAACCTGCGTGTGTTTGTAAATCATGAGAACCAAAGATTCTGTTAAATTCTAAATGAACCTTGAGTGGGTCCAAAGAATGACACAGGTAATTCCCCCAAATTCCAGGTTCAATCTCCACGATTGAATGCGAAACCTGCGAGTAGATGATAGATAGGAAGATTGAAGCTTTTTACAGAAAGGGGCTGAGAGGCGACCTTGATGCATAGCGTGAAGTACCAGTATCGTAGGATAACCAGCCCTTGACAAAATGAGATACCAATGAGTAGCCTAGCCCACAACTATTCAAACACCTACAATGGCAAAGATACTACGTGAACCGAGATAACCGACCTCAAAATGGATTATTATAGATGTGGCAGTTCACCACTGAGGCAAAGTACAGGCCAGGATGAGGAAAGTACTGAGAAGTCAATCTCATTATTTATAAACTGATACCGCCAGCACAGGCATTTGGCGAGCACTAGGATTGGGCTGACTGCTTAGCACAAACTGGATAATAATAATAACAAACTAACTAAACCTTGAACCAGATACCTTCAACACACTAGCGCCATGATCCAACATAATCATTAAAAACAAAGCTATCAATGGTAAAGAAAGTCCTCCTCAGCCAAGCCTACCCACAAGCCAGCTAACTTGTACAACACACAAAAATCCTCTACCACTATCTGAATGTAACCCCACAATGACCTCCTCCACAGTAAAAACCAACTATAGTATCACCACTCAATGATCCCAGAATACTGCACCAGCTGCCTTCGCACCCACTTCCATCCTAAAACAAAAGAAACACTGAGAAACCTAAGGGCATAGACCATAAGCAAGGATGACTTACTGGGCGATGGCTCTGTAGTCTAGGAGGTAGGAACTGTCATCAAGAATGAGAAGTGTACTACAGTAGTAGTGCAGCCCGGAAACTTTGGCAGAAGCAGCCAGGACAAGATAGTCTGCGAGCTATCAACACCTTGTCGAATATGCTCAGATATACAACCACTCCTCAAACTCTCGAGCTTCCTCCAAAGGTCACTGGCCTGCTATATACTCGATAGTTACGGGTTGGAAATAGCAGCTCAGCAAAGGCGATGACTATATTGAGTACAGGATGAGTGACATAAGTCAGTTCTGGTCTTGTTTGATCCGGTACTTGTTATTTCTCTTCCATTTCCTGCCACTGGATGCAGGTCCAATCATAGGGGTAGATAGGCTACTGTCATTACCACCTACCACCACAGGAGGCATACCTCCAGAGGTGTTACCTTGACCAGCCAATGGCTCAGCCACAGAAGACTCAGGCACTTTCCAACCCAAAAGAGGTAATGCTACTGTAAGTGGTATTATCACACGAGGATCCACCCACCCACATCAGGAGCAAGCACCTTAATCAGACCAGACCAATCAGGAACTAGACTAGCCTACATTACCATCCACAACTCTAGCTACATGGTGGGCCAGGATAAGTCCTAGCCTAACAATCTCCAGATAATGCATACCTCCTCAACCAAGACCAAGATAGTAACCAAACTGATGGGAACGGTGAAGGGTGGATAACTATGTGAGCTTTAGCCGCCAACAACATGAGATACCTTCAATTAAGAACTCCTTCATCCAGGAGAGCCACCGACAAGGTAGATATTTTGTTCTCTGGGTAATGAAATTGCACATAAAGAAGATAGACGTGATGCCAAAGGCAGGAGACTATAGACTATAGGGTGAAGTACTTCAAGATGACACAAGACACGACAATCAACAAACGTAAAGTGGAAGTGAGGCAGGCAGTAGAGGCCTGTATAGCCATCTTGATGGCAAGAAGGTGACGTTAACAAATAAATATAAATATTGGTAGAAGGAAGTAAGAATTTCCAGCAATTGCAGGGAGAAATACCAATCAACCTCTTGAAATATATTCAAATTTAAAGACTTGAAGGCTATTATGAGATAGAAATCAAGGGCTCTGATAGGTTATCACGAAACCTTCATGTTCCAACAGAGGGTAAAAGAAAACAAGGGAAGTACTTGGAACAAAGCATGTAATGCCTATCGTTCCCTGCTGTACCTGCCAACTTATATAGTGCTCTTCACACTCTAAGCCAAGTGATCAAAGTGGCCAAATGCGCAAAACCTTTGACCTTATAGCTAGACTATGTGCAGAATCCTATATACCAATCATAATACAATTGTCACAAATGTAGCTTGTCATAGAAAAGGTTTTCACATCACTCATGATTACTAATCATAGGTCTGTTACTATTTTACGCATACCACTGATTCAAGTAATATAACTTGTTATATTACGATTTGATATGTTTTACACATGACTTGATTATAAGTCATGGGACTTGCACCTGGTGGGTCAGACTTGCAAGTATGCCTTATAGGGATGCCTTGCCCATATGACTTATGTTTTACATGACCTCGTTATGAGGTTATAGGTTTTACACATGTGACTACTTTAGCTGGTATGACTTGTTTATGAGTTTGCACACATGACCTTGCTACCAGGTCATGGGTTTTCCACTTGTGATTACTTTAGTCATATGACTAGTTTGTTATAATTTGGTTTCGCAGCATGTGACCACTTTGGGTTACATGACTTATGGTAGGAACAGCACTATATAATGAGGCTAGTACAACCAAGGAGGATAGGCTCTTCAAGCTTTATTCTAAGCATGTTGTCTATTTATTATGTTCACCCAGCCTCTAAGTGGGCATACCAATACTTTACCTTATTTCGCTCTCGATAAATACTTTATCTGTTGTTGCTTGTTTTTGTTTTTTATTGGCGTGGTGGGTTAGAAATTGTTGTTCACTCTTAGAAGGCACTTCAGTGTGAGATATCTATGGCCTGGTCCCTGTAATCAGCGAGTCTAGTTTAGGATGAGGATGGCATCTTCAACAGCAGCCTCCTCTATGCATTCCACTATCCCTCAAGCATATCATCACCCATTCGGTTTTACTCCAACCCCGACTCCTCACTTGTGACCACCTGTAATCTTGATTTCTTTCCCCTGTTGCTGATACTGACGGTGGCCTTATCTCTACAACTACACTGTCCAAAGTTGCACTGCAAGGGGACTTTAGTTTTCAATAGTTTTATCACTGCTTTGGGTGTCAGAAAGCGGAGAACCCACAATGCAATCAGCAAGTACTGCAAGCGGTCACTGCCGCGACCATTGCGATGATGAAAGAGGTAGAGGTTTTGGTGCTAGGTTTCCTAATGTGCAGAGGCTGTTCAGTCAGATGTGGCTTGCACTAAAGCTTGACCATGGTACTCTTCATTCAGTTCAACTCTGACCACAGCTCTGAATACTCTCCAGCTCCAGAACCCTCTCTCCTTAAAGATTCTCAGTCTATTGTCCTTGAGTTCTCCCTCCCTGTAGCTAAAGACAACTCGACTGCTATCGCAGTTGAGGCAAGCTGTTGGTCTGCAACTCCTTTTTGTGGTAGGGCTATTCAAATCAAGATATCCAGTTCCTCTCCCACTACTCTATTCTTGTGGAGGACTCTTCTACCTCTTTCTTCTTGGTTGGAATATCATCAGATGAAAGGGCTCTCTACCAGACCTCGAAGTTCAAGCTCGAGTGCCTTGATGAAGAGAACTACTACCCTTTAGCTACTGGGACAGACAGCCATACACAGTTAGTATCTCTCGCCAAACATTCTGTTACTCCCCTTCTGCGTTGTCAATTTTTAACGACCATTAATGTTCCTGCAGGGTAGAAATAAGCAACTCATTCCCAATCTCTCCGGCCTGCTCCTGAATGTTCACCAAGGACCCCTACCTATTCCCTCTACTGTGATACTCTCATTCACCACTGAAGAAAACACGTCCTTCCCATTCCTGTCTAGTAATGTGTGTGGTCCTACCGACCTGAGAAGTGTTCGCTTGGTAAACTGCTAAAGGCTTAGAAGACAGGTGTAACTCCTAAATGACTAGCCTGGGCGACAGGATTCATACCCTCAGTACTAAAATGGCTTCCTCACCCTCGGCCTTAAATGAGCGATAGGTATCATCTCCTGCCAGATATTTGGATAGCTCCTTGTAGATCCCTTGTGACTCCCAGAACCCATTAGTGGTACAACTCCTGGAAGCCTAGCCTGAGGCTGCTGATACTACCTTGGCTCAGGCAGACTCGATCGTAGCTAGCGTCTGTAAGATATTGCATGCAGGTAGGACTCCCTCCCCTAGACTGTGCTGACGTGATGTAATGTGGTCCATGTTAGAAAGCCAGGAGGATATCCATTCTGGTAACACTCAGCCACTACTCTCTTTGGAGTCCGGGTCAATTGAGGATGATGCAGTCAAGAATGTACTGACTTGGATGAACAAATGCACTATATTTGGTAATGAAGGACTAGAGGGCAGGATGAATTACTGGAGTCAGGATTATTAGCTGAAGCAGGCAGTCAAAGTCCCGACAGATATTGATGGCAAACAAGCAGAAGAGATAGTAACGCTGTAGAGTAAGTTGTGCTCCCACCTTGACCTTCCTGCTGAGATGTTACACACTACCCCTACCATTTCTTCGGAGACGTTACCTCCTCCAACTCACTCTAAGGAAAATGAGATCACTACAGTGACTCCTACTACTAAAGCCTCCTTCACCGAGGTAGTAAAATGAATGGCATATGTCCTGAAACCTCCTGCTACTCTACAAAGACAGACACCCCCCGTCTACTCCATATCAGCAGGCTCCTCCCACCAGTGTAGTAGTAGTAGCAGTGCCAGTGATAGACAGGTGGTCCTGTATGTAGTTGGTGTTGGTGAAGGCCAGTGCGTCCATTGGGAAGAAGAGAAAAGTCTGAAGGAGAGGAGAAGATGGAAGGAAGAAGACATAGCAGACACCTGACTAGTATACTCACCTTTTCCTGGCCCGACATTATGGACTCCATCCACGCCATGAGGCAGGCTAATGCCAACACATATGGCATCCTCTTCGTAGATTAAAGAAACGAGGCCATCAGGAAATGGTTGGCTGAGGGCAGAATTTTGTTACGAGAGTGTACCTGTAAAGTCTAGGTTTTTGAGAAACACTAATCTCTTAAGGTTTGTAGTAAGTGTTTGGAGACTGGTGACTTTGAGACTACCTGTGCCAGCCCCCCAGGTGCCGGCTTTGCTTTGTACAATACTTCACAAGATAGTACATGAGCAGTAAACGTGCTAGTTCCGGAGGCATTGGTCAGGCTTAAGGGTATACTTGGAGGCAGTACTGGCTATGTGAACAGATAAATGACTTTACAAGATGCAAATATTGTCTACACATCAAGTTGTCCTCTCCCATTCCGCTTTCTTTGTCCCTCTAGCAGGAGGCAGCCCCACCAGGGGAGCCTAGCAAAGGGCCAAAATAATAGGAAGGATGGGTAGGCAGGGGCAGAGAAGACAACGCAGCCATGAAAGGTCTCCCACACCCTGGCTAGTCAAGATCAGCAGTGATGAGGAAGAAGAGAACTCTCACCACCATAAGTCAGACAAGGCCAAGGGTAATGAACCACGACCTCCCTCCCCCTACCCATCCCCTGCATATAGGATTCTGAAAACCACTACCACTCCCAAGCCTAGCTTAAGAGACACTTTTTAAACTGCCCAGGACTAGGATAGTGGCTCCTCCTATGCCTCTAGCCCTTACTGCACTAGTGGATTAGTCAAGGTCCCCTGTTGATGCTTATTATGACAATAGCATTAAATATTGGAAGGAGTAGTCCGAATTGGGGGTTGGTATTTGATTTGTTTTCCTTTATGGATTTGTTTTTTAATATTGAATCTCTGATTAATCTGGAGAGACATAATGTACCTAGGGAGGTGGATGGGTGACATGTGTTTACTTTTTTTAAAGGGTTAGAGGTTGAAGTATTTGTTTGGTCCCATATTGGTGGCATTTTTGAGGTAGTTAGACACAGAGAGGATAGTGTCCACATTTGATATTGGGAAAAAAGAGTATAGAGAGTACTCACAGGAGTTTACTTTCAGCCTAGCTATACTAAGGACAAGTTTGTAGGGTGGTTGAATGAACACAGGAAACCAGACATAGCATTTGGTAGCTGTAGTACTAAACATCAAAACTGTAATCCCAACACAAACCACAACAACATAGATGGCCAGTGGCTGAAACAATGCTTCACAGAGCCAGTCCACCAGATGAGCCCGGTCCTTCTGATGATACTAACCTTTCGCAACATATCCAGAATCCACCTTTGCCTGTACTAGGTGCCCTACATTAGACATCAGTACTTGGACCCTGCTGGCTGCAAGCATAATGCTCAAGGCCTCAAATTGACAGTTAACCTCCCTGACAATGTAATGCGTTGGAGACTGGCTTGGAAGACAGTTTGGAAGCAGTGTTGGAAATAGTTGGATGCCCTACAAGAGATGAAAGATGGGAAGTTGTAGTGAGGAGTAAGAAGTATGGTGGACACACTCCTGAGGGCCTCCAGTAGTGGAGGTCAGTGCAAGTGATGGACACCGGAGTTGGAGCAGATGAGGTGGGATGTGTCTTGGCTACCACGGGACTCTAAATATAAGCTGCAATGGATGGAGAACTACAAGTTGGTCAGATGTGTTTACCGGACTTGCTGGTTGAGAGCCAGCTTCAAGTACCTAAGATCTAAGAGAGCTGAAAGTAAGGACCTCGACATTTTTTGAGTGGCACAAAAGTTGGAAGCTAAGCAAATACTTCTCTCTATGTCCCACTTAGATGGATGCTATGCTAAAACACACTCAGACATCAGTGACCTGGTTGCAAAACAGTTGTCCTCCGCTGACCTCCCTACTCCAGATAAATTCCACAGCCGATATGGATAGTGCTCTGGAGATGGAAATGGCCTATGCCCGATTCCCCATGAATATGGGTTCAGGAGATGATGATATTCGCTATCTCTTTCTACTCTTCTAGAAGCGAAAGTATACAACAACTTTGCACTATCTGGTTGATCCCTGACTACATCACGATATTCCTGACTGGCATTAGGAGGAGATAGTTCCCATACCCAAGCTCGATAAGCTCAGTTACGATATCATCAGATCCTGGGGGATCATACATCTCCTCCTGATGCTGGCAAAAGTCACGGAGTGCATGGTCCTACCGATACTAGCTTCTTGCCTTGATCTGGAGAAGACGCAGTTCCGCTCTCGCCAGAAGCGTGTGGTTCAAGATGCTAGGGCAGTAGTTTCTGAATTCCTAAGACACACTGAAGGCTATAAGCAGCTGATCCTATTGATGGATATTGAAGGAGAGTTTGATAAGATTAATATCGACCTCATGTTAGAACTTTTGGTGGTAAGAGAGTGTCCACCAAGCTGTGTCAGTGGATTTGGAGGTGGACTTCCTGTGACTCAATTCTTGGTCATTTTGACGGATGTGTCTCTCCAGTCTATTGTGTCAACAAATGAGTACCTCAATGTTTCCCTCTTTCTCTAATGCTATTTAGTGCCTATGTGGCGGATAAATTCAGCCTTTGCATACAACATTCTCCTGGGATATGTTATCTAGTTGGCTGTTACATTGATGATCAGGTTGTCATAGAAGCAGCAAAATCTTATAGCACTGCCAGATACTATGCGGGAAAAGTATTTGGTAGACTGTAATTATATAGCCAGAGCCAGAGGCCTAGGGTTTAGAGCTCTTAAGACAGAAAGCATTAGATTCGGAGATAAGGTAAGGGAAAGAATACAACTGTTAAGAGAGATGGTTTTACCCACTGAGGATTTACGTATGCTTGGATATAGGTTTAATGAATTTCTTAACTTTTCTTCTCATTTAAAGTATTGTTTGGAAAGAGGGTTATATGTTAGGAGGAGGATTATGCTATTGGGAAGGTGGTTTGAGAGTGTTGGATGATTGGAAACATGGGAAGCTTGCTCCTTGGTACAGGCAGTTTACCTTTCGACTGTCAACTAGGACTTGAGTTTGTAACTGAATATGTATTGTA
>NW_003298911.1:64741-86363 GCF_000151645.1 Tuber melanosporum
TACCAGTACGCAAATATGTCCTTAGTACACCTCTACCTCGCTTGTGGGACATAGCGCTGGTGTTACAGCCAGTTCATTAATTATTAATATTGTGACCAATACTTTTAGTTCAGTAAGAAATGGCTGGACTGGAAGGAGGAAGGCTTGGTCACACATCAGCATACCTCAGATCAGGAACTCACCCATGATCATACAGCTTTAATTGGAAAAGGTAAACTAGGACTATGCATAACGGTTCACTGTATAAAGATCTCTATACGTCTTTGGATACGTCAGATATACAGATGGGTATAAGTCTCTTGAGGGAGCCGGTATTGCTTGAACAGTATTTGGAAAAAAGCACTCTGACCCGTATTGACACCTGCTCAGTTGTTTCATTATGGAGCATTGTTGAATATGAGCTGTTTGATGTTGTCTATACACTATGACATGCTCAGGATATAGTTAAGATGTGTTTAGTTTATGTATTCTTGGACTGTGTTCCTGCCCTCACCTTGGTTGACAACTGTTTTTTGGATAGTGACTGGGTTGAGTTGTTTGAGGTCATGGCACCACTGTTGAATGACCATTTCCACGTCAGTCTCAGCTGGGTCCCCAGCCCTACGGGGATTGACAGCAACAACATTGTTGACCTAAAGGCTAAGGTCAGTATTGGAAGTCCCTTGTATCTCCTACTTTGGTAAGGTATTAGCTTCATGATTCAATATGCGGCCCTTGTACAGGAGCTACAGAAGAAATAATGGGAGAACTGGCATGACAGAAAAGGATACTGGTATTATACTGGGGAACCTAAGGTGCCCCGCCACCTCCGAGACTTGACCCGCATGGATTCTAAGGTTTTGTTAAGGATCGGTAGTGGATCAGGTTTGGTCAGCAATCACAGCTGTGATGGATGGGAAGACCGACACCACTGGACAGTATGCCCTAGCTAAGCTACAGGACATCCCACTAAGGAACATTTATACACAAACTAGGTAGTTTTGAGGTCGAAATCTTGATAGGTGAACTATATGTAGTAGAGTCTCAGAATCCCTCGACATGTTAAGAGGGCAGACAGAATGCTGGTTATAGCAGGTAATCCATTTGATGGCACAATAATGGTAGGAAGGAATGGTGGGATTGCAGCATTAGGGGACCCGACAGGTATACCTGGTGCGAAAGCAAACACAATAGCAGCCGATGTGATCTTCCAGGAATAGTGACCCTGCTGAAGAGGTTGTTTATTGTATACAAGCAATGACATTGCAACTGCCCTTGTTGTAGTACTGCTATTTCTGCTATGGTAAGTAGAAAGTACAACACCTTTACCATACATTTCAAGAGATGGCCCTAGTGCCCCCAGAATTGTCAAGATTGGTTCAGGTATTCTTGACACAAGCAATGGGATGAGTTGGATCTAGAGACATAGACATCGCTGGTTTTGAGTTGAGATAAGGTGAACGGTTTGTTGCAGGTATCCCGCGGTCCCATTTGTAGTTCAGTTTTGACGGGTAGATATTTTGATATTAGGTTGCATTATAAGAGAATAGTGGAATATTGGGATAGACAGTGTAACAATTCCTCATTGGATAGTTAGTTCCTGGTGACGGGAAATGATACTTCTCTTCTTTTTCTTTTTCTTTCTTTGTCTTACAATAGCACTAGGCCTATGCCTACGTTACCGATAGTACAAGACCTCTGTCTTCTATCGAGAACGTCTATGGTAAGCTCTCTCTAACTCTTCTTCATGACCAACCTTCCTTGGCGTAACGATAACATTGCAATAAAGATAATGATTGCAAGGGGTTTTATATTTGTTAAAGTAATAATTAGGAAAAGTACTTAGAATTCAATCTAATTTTGTTTATACTAGTACTGCTAACACTGGCATACAACCAGTCTCCCCCTCACCTCATAAAAGCAAACTATCTAAAATACACTACCGCGGACCATTCCACCCCGCAACCACTCCCCCCAAACATAAATCCAAAAATCACTACTTATGTGGGCTCACAGGCACTCGTAGCAACTAGTGCTGTCCTAGATTAACACATCTTCCCACCTCGCTACCCAACCACTGTCTCATACCCTCATCCCTATCCGGCCCCAACACAATCTGACCCACATACTCCACAAAAGAAACATACAGTCTGTCCCAACATCCCTCCGCCCTCTTATAATGCAATCCAAGATTCAAGTAACCCTCTGCCAAGACCACACCGCAATAGGGGCAGCGTGATTCCTTCAGTAACCTGTTTACCTTAGCCCACCTCAAGACTACCAATGTCTACGTTACCAGGTTCAGCTCATCCCACCACAAATGTTGAGAGCACCAATATCGATCGTGACAAGACTGTAGACACCGGGGACATTTTTCGAAGTATTCTATGAAGGTGGTGTGTTTCTTCGTGGCTGTGGTAGCGTTGGCGCTACCACAACAGGTACACTCGCACCATCACTGGTCGGGTAAAAAGAACCACTTCTTCGGTAATATTACCTCGCCAGGCAAAATGCAGCCACTGCCATCATGTCTCTTCTCGCACTGGGTGCAGGTCATAGGATCTCCTATCAACACTGTCCCCCTATTCCTTTCCACTATCAGTATGCCGTCAAAGGGATTACCTGCCACATCCAGCTCTCCATCTATTAGTTTGACATGGCGAGGGACTCCTAAGCCCAGCCACCGATGTTTCGTCCACCTGTACTTCCATCTCAGGACTGCTGAATATTTATACAAGTCTTCATCAGCAGGTTGTCCCCTAGCATAGCGGGAGCACTTAGTCCAGTGATGCCAGTCTTCCTTCCCATCACAGCCATCATGGCCAACCATGCCTGTCCCACTGCAGATCCTCATCAGAATATAGGAATCCATCCGCGTTAGGCCTCGGAGGTGCCAAGGCGCCTTCAGTTCTCGAGCATAGTAGTCATACCCTTCCCTAGCATGCCAAGTCCCCCATTCCGCCTTCTGAAGCTCCAGAGCCAAAGCCGCATGGCCAACCCCAAAGCTAACTCCTTTCCCGAGGAGAGGGTGTAGGGGGCGTCCAATACATACCTTGGCCTTCAAGTCGACCATCTCGTTGCCATCAATGCCCATGTGACTGGAGACTTAACTGAAACTAACACGCGAAAATGCATTCAGCAGGGGTACTATTACCTCCCACAGTTCAGCTGAGTCACCATCTGAAAACATGCTGTCAACCATGATGGGGGCTAGCCCACAGTCCAAAACATATGAAGTGGGCATCTCTTGGCCATATCCTGTACATACCGGAGGGCACATATAACGGCAAACAGCTCGCATTCCACAATGCTCCAGGATGGTGGAACCGAGCACCTGTCAACACGGGTCAAGGCTCCTTTCTCAAACACTACCCAGGCTACACTAGCCCCTTCCGAGCACTTAGACCCATCTGTGTATATAACCACATCTGAAGATGTACACAGATCTTTTTATAACACTCTGTGGTGTGCAGCCATTACCGCCTTGCCTTTCCCAATCGAGACTGACAGGCAACAGGTGAGCTCCTTGTCTGAGCTCTGTCGATGTGCCACCATGCCTTCCTCCTTCCACTGTAGTCGTATTTCTCCAAACCATGGATGCTGGTCACAGTACCGGTAATTGATAAACCGACTATAATATTGTTGTTGTAGGTACCTCCCCTGAATAGCAATGGGCGGCGTTCCGAACTTGGTTGACAGTATGTTGTTTGCCAATCTCATAGGCGTCTGGAACACTGATCGGAGGCAGTCATTAACGTGGACCTGAATCTGCTTCACATAAGACGCGTGGTCGGTTACAAACTCAAGCCCATAGTAGATAGTTGGAAGGTAGACTACTTCCACCAGGTTGTAGGTTTCCCACGCCCCTATTCTACCACACTCCCAAACCTCCTCCCTAACGCCAAAATCCTTCTCTCAACACCCAACCCCCTTTCTAACCAATACTTTACATGAGAGGAAAAATTAAAAAATACATTAAACCTGTATCTGAGAACCCATATATCCTCCGAAGGCAACACTATTTCTCCTAACAAATCCATTCCTTCTCATGCCTTATCTCCAAACCCAATCTACAGAGTCTTGAGGACACTGAACCCCATTCCCCTCTCTCTGACTATGCGGTCACAATCTCCAAATATTTCTCCTACATAGTATTGGGCTGCTTCGCAGGACTCCGCCGCTACCATAATGACCCCGTCATCGACATACGAGACTACCAGCTGATGTACACCAGGGGAGTTTCGCATGTGCGGCCTGAATATGTCTGCCACATACCCACCAAAGAGAAACGGGGAGAGTGGCGAGCCCCGAGGCACTCCCTTACTGACATAGTAGGACTTGGAGATGCACCTGTTGCAGCGAAACCGTACCGACCGACAGGAAGCCCATCGACAGATCCATTGGTAAAGGTTTCCGCAGAACCCCCTAGCCACCAAAAGGTCAGACAGCAAATCAATATCAATGTTATCAAACCCTCCTTTGAGGTCCATTGACAGGATTAGTCTTCTGTAGTCCTCATTATGCCGCAGGAACTCGAAGACTACAGCCATGGTATCATGAACACCCCTCTTCCGTCGAGACCAGAATTGTGTTTCTACCATGTCCAGGCAAGTGGCCAGTCTCAACAATACCACCCGCTCTGCGATCCTTGCCTGTGTTGGAAGGAGATGTATCATCCTCAATGATTTTACAACATCAGACCGAGGTTTGTCCATCTTGGGTATGAGCACCAGGTCAGCCTGATGCTAGTCTGGAATATCGTGCCGTAACCCGTAGTCCATCAGGCATCTCAATGTCATTGTATCTCTTCGTTTCCAAAAATGTAGGAAGGGATAGCCAATATCGTCCTTGCACAGGCCTGTATTCGTATGGGACCTAGCAAGGGCAATTTCCATCTCCTGAGTACTATCCATATCGATCTTGGAATCCTCCCAAGGGGTGGGGTCGACAGGAGAAAACTGGTGTGCAATCAGGTCACTAGTGTCTGAATGTGTAGTAGCGTAGGACCCATCTGAGCGGGCCATGGAGGGAAGGCTTCGCTTAGCTTCCAACTTCCGTGCCAACCTAAATATGTCCAGGTCTTTGCTCTTATCTATCCTTTCCCCGATATGCTCGAACCTAGCCCTTAGCAGGCATGCTCAGTACACACATCGGGCCAATTTGTAGTCCTCCGTCCGCTCTGCCTTGCTTTTAGAGTATTGACCTAACTAGGCCACATCCAACCTCATTCTTTCCAACTCAGGTATCCACCACTCGCACTGGCCTCTGCCAATGGAGGCCCATGGGAGTCCATCCACCACTCGTCTCACTCCTTCCCATAACCTCCCATCTTCCACCTCCTGCAGGGTGTCCAATTGCTTCCCAAACCTTTCCCATACAGCGCTTCATGCAGGCAGAGGTCAACTCTGGACACGTCGCGAAAAGTAGGTACTGTTGAGGGGATCATGTTCATATTGCGCATTGGGACCGTGAACTATTGTTTCAGCCACCGTCCACCCATATTGTTGTAGTCCACATTGGGGTCCCAGACCTGGTGTCTGGCATTAAAGTCACCAAACACAATGTCCCATTCCCCAAGGTTGTCCAACCAGCCCGCAAATTGGTCTTTAGTGTAGCCCGGTCAGAAGTAAACTCCGGCAAGCACTTTCTTCATCCTCTTTTCCCAATAGCCCACAAGGGCACTGCTCTCTCCATGTCCTACCATTTCAAACATCCCACAAATATGGGATCTAACAAATACCCCAACACTTGACTTCTTAACAAAGGAAAATAAATCCCACCCAGCAACATCAATAGGTACATGCAATCCCTCCAGATCAACCGGTGGTTCAATAATAAAAAACAAATCAACAAAAGAAAACAAATCAAATGCCAGCACTCGATTCTGACTACTCATCCCCACATTTAATGCCATTGTCGTAACAAGCATTAAAAGGGGGCCTCAACTGATCCACTCAGGCCACAAGGGCCAGAGGCATAGGGGACACCACAATCCTGGTCCCGGGCAGTCCAAAAGGTATCTTCCAAGTGAGGTTTGAAGGTGGCCATAGTTTTCAAAGTCCCACAGGGCGGTGAGAGGGTAAGGGGGAGGAGCGCTCCGGTTCCTTACCCTTGGCCTTATTCGACTTCTGACAGGGGCCTTCATCTTCCTCGTCGCTGCTAATCTCAACAAGTCAGGGTGTTGGAGACCTTCCACGACTGCAGCGTGGTCTCCGGACACTCCCCGTTTGACTTCCCTGGTGTTCCAGTTTCTTGGCAGGTTCTGTCAGTGGGGCCATCTCTCGCTTTGCACTTGAAGAAAACAAAGCTGGAGGTGATGACCTGACTCCTGGGCACTGCTCATATCCAGTGAAATGGTCCATCCGGTCACAAAGCCAGTATTGTCTTCTAGTGTGTCCACAGGCTTGGCCCTCACCTCCCGGGGACCCAAGCTTGCTGCACTTATGTTCCTGGGAGAAGTGCACCCCAAAACAAAACTGACAACGGGGTGGGCGACCACATGTGGCTTCGAAGTGGCCAGTTTCCAGACACTTACCACAAACCTTTAAGGGTGTGTGTTCTTCAAACACCCAAATGTTACGGGCACCTCCTCTCAAACAAATCTTTCCCTCGGCCAACCTTTCCTTAATGGCCTGGTTGTTTTCGACCACAAAACGGATACCACATGTCGTAGCATTAGCCTGCCTCATGGCGTGAATGGATCCCATAATATGTGACCTGGACACCGTTACTATACCAGTGTTTGATCGCTCCAGGTCAGTGCCGACGCCATCAAAAGCTGCGCTTCCGGTCCATCCCTCAACTCTCCATATTGACCCTTGCCCTGTGTCAGCAAGCGGGACACCAGAAACAAAGATCTTCACCTTCTCCAAGTTCCTCTAAAACTCAAACTCTGGTACCAACAATTCTCTAAGTAGGTCAAGCCTAGCCTTGACGAGCCGGTTACCTAATTCTGGGACAGAATGTCCTACCAAAGTTAAAAAGATACAACCGATCTCAGGCCTAACATACCTGGCACGGATATATGGAGCACTGCCTCAGAACCTTCCCTGGTTTGAGAAGGTCGTGTTGATCCGATTCCGAATTGCCTCGATGCCCACACCTTCAGCTAGGGCTACCTATTTTCTGGTGGTGAATCGCATAGTAATATGCCTTCCACGGGCATCCAGGGTTGGTGATGACTGTAGCCACGCTGGTACCGAGTTGAGTGGGTCGGAAAGTCCCTGTAGAACCCGTCGGTACTCCTGTCGCATCGGGATTGCAGTCGTCTTGATGCTGGCCATAGCCGCAGGCCCTGATCGGGCTGGTAGAGTAGTAGGTGCTTTAGGAACGGGGGCCGCTTCTTGTCTGTCAGTGTTCTTCCCCTGAGTCTTAGCTGGGGTCGCCATTTCCTTTCCGCTACCAGATCCACTGGTAGCCTTTCTTCTCCTTCTAGCAGTACCGCTCAGGCACCTACCTCTTTTCCTGCCCTCTCTTGTTTCTGCTTTCTTCCTGTCCTCTTCTTTCCAGTGTACTGATTTGCCCTCTCCTCCATGAGCCACACGTAGAGTCATCCTCCCTTCACTGGAGGAGCTCCCACTGCTAGACTGGTGGGAGGAGGCTGCTGATTTGGGGCGGACAGAAGGTGCTTGTTCCTTCTGAGCGGCGGGAGGCTTGGACACGATTGCTATTCTTTTCACTACCTCTGTGAAGGAGGCTTTAGTAGTAGGGGCAGCCGTAGCATACTCCTTTCCCTCAACAAGGGCATGGAGCGGTACAGTTCCCAACAACACAATCTGGGTATTGCTGGACCCTACTGAAGGAGATCGGCAATGGGGGGACAACTTGCCTTGCAGCGCTTCTATCGCCTCCCCTTGTTTGCCAACAATGTCTGTCAGTGCTTTTACTGCCCACTCTAGCAGGTGCATTCTGCTCCAGTAATTCGCTCCACCCTCTGGTCCTTCATTATCAAACGCGACGCCATTGTTCATCCAGGTCCGGACATCGTGTACAGTATCGTCCTCAATCGACCCTGACTCCGAGGAGAGAAGTGGCTGAGTGTTGCCAGAGCAGATGTCTTCCAGCCCTTCTAACATGGATCCAATTAGGCTGCCCGAGCTGGACCCTGGAGATGGAGTCCTACCTGCCGCCAACATTTCGCAGACTCCTGCCATAATTGAGTCCGCCTAAGCCACAGCGGCATCAGTTTCCTCAGGCTGGGTGTCTGGAAGGTGAACCTCTAACGGTATCTGGGCATCAAGTAAAACCTCCAGGGAGCGCAACTGGTGTCCTTCCTGCAATCCCCATTCTCTTCCGAAGACCAGTGGTGAGGATGCTATTGCCGGGAAGGGGGCGTGGATACTGTCACCCAGTCCAGTCACTTCAGAGTTGCGTCCTTCTTCCAAATCCATGGGAGTGTCCCGGGCCAACACCTCAGAGGTAGGCAGGACATCTTCAGTGACCAGCGGAGATGGAGAATGTGTCGTAGCCTCGATGGTCGAAGGGAGACTCACGGGTGGGGGAACGGCCAGGTGTCGGTGGTGTACATCGAGGGGCAGGCCCGGCAGGGCAGAAACGATCTGTTTTTTCCGGCCTTCATCAACATTGATGTCCCTCAAAAATTGCAGCGCTAGAACTGGAGCAGCGGATTGTTTAGTGGGCGACGCCGACCACGCACGGTGTCATGTTCCAGTGGCAGGGAGGTTGTAGTCCTCATCCTCAGGGCCACATAATCTGAACTTTGGGGTCTTGTAAAGAGCCCTTTCTCCAGACTATATCGCGGGCAGAAAGAAAGGGGTTGATGAGCCAGTCTTGCGTATAGGGGCCTGGCAGAGCAAACTGGGCATCTTGCTTGGGACAGCCCAAGCGAGGGGAGGGGTAGCTGACTACGAACTTACCTCTACCGTACTTGCACTCCTGGTCCATAGTGCAGAGGATTCAGGCACTACGGCTTGAGAGTCTTTAAGTGGGGAGGGTGTCCAGGCTGGAGAGTACTCTGAGCAGTGATCGGAGTTAAACTGAATGAAGACTAGTATGGTGGTATCCTTGTTCAAGCCACACGTGGCTGAACAGCCCCTCCCAATTAGGAAATCCTTCACCAAAACCTCCACTTCTTTCATCGTGGTAAAGGTCACGTCAGCGACAGTTTGCTGAACCAAATCATCAAACTGCGAGTTCACCACTTTCTGATACCCGTGGCAGTGGTGAAACTGTAGGAAACTAAAGTTCCCACTGGGCGCAACATATGACCGTGTAGTTGTAGGGATAAGGCCACATTCTGCCTGAGTAGCAGGCACAGGAGACGAGGCTACATGGGCTGTCTCAAGTGAGGAGGAGGGGTTGGAGTCAAACCGAATGGGTGACAACATCCTCGAAGGGGGAGGAGAATCCGTGGAAGAGGAGACTGTGGAAAATGCCATCCTCGCTCAAACTATACTCAGTGATTACCGGGACCAGGCCACAGATATCTCACACTGAAGTATCTTCTAAGCAAGAACAACTACTTCTAACCGACCGCTCAAAACGAAAAACAGAAATAAGTAATAGCAGATGAAGTATTTATTGTGAGCGAAACAAGATAAAGTATTGTTTATGCTCACTTCTGACACAGAGTGCAAGAAGTAGGAAAAGTACTTAGAAGTCAATCTAATTTTATTTAAACTCATACCGCCAACACTGGCATATGACGAGCTCATGCCGGTACAGGGATACCGCTAACCAGTATACCACTAATCCTAAGCTAACTAAGTCTACGGCCCCGCACCTTCCATCCCAAAGTCATGCCCGCACTAGAACTAATTACAAGACCATCAAACAACCCAGCACCTACTCCAGTCCAAGTCCGTAGCCCATTTGGTATGAAGCCAACCAGTACCAAGTGTAGCCGAAGCTGAGCAAGAGACCAACCCGATCAGATTCCTCGTCCAACAAAATATAAAATCACTACTACCTGGTCTGAACACCATCTCGCAAAACCTCCACCACAGTAGAAAACCAACAAAAAACCCCCTCGAAACAAATACAAACTACAGGTGACAGAATGGCAGAGAGGAGGTGACCAACATGTCTACCTCTCGCATCTGCATGCCTGGCCGTCGACCCTATGAACCCACTTTGCCAAGTACCTCCAAAGAGTGTAATGGTGAGGAGGACCTGTACCTGCTGCCTGTCCCCCAAAACAAGCACATAAACAAAAGAAATACAAAGAGGTAGTAACAGACCTAAACGGCCGGTGGGGGCTATCTCCCACCCGTGGTGTCTTGCCCCTGCCAGCCATGCCCATTGCCAAACCAAAGAAACCAAACAAACCCCACAAAGCCCAGCACGTAAGACCCAAACAAGTCCAACCAGGTGGCCGCAACCCACTATCCACACAAGTGCCCATCAACCATCTGGATTATCGAAGAGCTTTGCAGCACTCAGCAGCTTAACCCAACAGCCCCATCAGGCTGGAAACACTTAATTAGACAGCGCTCAACCTGACGCATGCCTGACCGGTGCTCGCAGGTGCCTCCCCCCGCCAATCAAACCCCCCCAAGCCCCACATACCAGGTGCCACAGAGCCCTTCCAGCCCCCTGCGCCCCTCAGACAGATCAACCATCCAACAGTCACAGGACAGCTATACCTAACTCCATCAGGCAGCTACTGGCCTTGGCCACGCCAACTGAGCCACAACCCTCGACTGCATATAGCCGAGGGGAGCCCACCACCCAAAGCCGGGAGCCACAGAGGAGGCAGTACCAATACCCGAAGGCACCAGCACCAGCCATACCATCCAACACAGCCGAACCGAAGTGCAACCGAGCTGGGAAAAAGGTTTGCAGAGCCAGCTAAAGCCAGCTCCACAGGTCTGGCAACAGGCACGGACCGAACAATGGGCAAGAGGCATCTCCAACTGCCGTGACAAGAAGGGGGAGGGCGAACAAACAGAAGCAGGCAAACAGAAGGTAGGCCCCACTTGCAATGGGTGAAGCCGCCAGCCACAGAGCACAACTGAACCATCCAAACACACAGACAAGGCGAGTATTAGGCAGCCAATTGTCCCATACCACCCCAGGCAGCAAAAGCCCACTCCAGGGTGTAAGACTTTTCACGGTCAAAGCCATCCCCACTGAAGTGAGGAGGAGACACCTGGCTGAACTACCGTATATGCCGCAAGGATAAAACTTCCAAGGGAATGGTGATAAACAATACCGTAGGGTCCCGACTGTAGAAACATATAGAACGAGGAGGGGGGGGGCCGGCAAGGCCCCCTCCCCAGTGAATTGATGTGGCCGGTACGACGCGTGGATAGTTGGGAAGATCAGCAGTCTAACCCAAGGGCGTTTTGTATCGTGAGAACTAAGGACTCCGTTAAAACCCAACAAAAGACATGAGCTGGCCTAAACAACGACACGGGTGATCCCCCCAAACACAATGTTCAATCCCCACAATCGAACGCGAAACCTGAGAGTAGACGATAGACATGAAGCCGTAGAGATTTTACCAAAAGGGGCTCGTCTGCGACCATGATGAAGTGCTTGAAGTGCTAGCATCGTGAGATAGCTAACCTAATGAAACGAGAAGCAAACAATTAATCCACCATGCAACACCTAACAGACCTCAACAACAAAGAACCCAGGAACTACTGAGCAAACTCAGATATCTCTCCCAGAATCCAAGGCATCAAGGCCCATCATGAGGTTGAAAGAAATGCTCGGGGCAAAGCGATGGCAAGGATGAGGAAAAGAACTTAGAACAAAGCATGAAGAACCTATGCTTCACAGCCGCCTTGGCCTCCTTATATAGTATTCTTCCTGCCCGTAGTCATGTGACACAAAGTGGTCACATGTGCAAAACCAAATCATAATAAACTAGTCATGTGACCAATAGGTCATGTGCTCAAAACCCATGACCTTATAGTGAGGTCATGTGCAAAAACTCATAAACCAATCATAACACAATAATCAAATCATATGACTCAACTGAGTCATATGCGTGAAACCCATGACTTCATAACGAGGTCATGTGCGAAGCATAAATCACATGTGCAAGGCATACCAGCAAGGCACACTCGCAAGGCATACTTGTCAGGCGCATGTCCCTGATTCATATTTGAGCCATGTGCGAACGCATTACAAATCTCATATATAACAAATCATATGACTCAAATGAGTCATATGTGTGAAACAATAACATACTTGTGACTCATAACTATATGTCATGTGAAAGCCCTTTCCTCGCCAAGCCACATTCGTGATATTAGCTCCTCTCCCCCTAAGACTGACTCCCATCAGGCTCTTTCCCCAAGCTTCAATAGTTCCTGTCTTGCCGAGAGCATGGATTTCCAAACACTATTGAACTTGTCGTGCGCTTCTCTCCATCTTACCCTCACCATTTCCAAGGTGAGGTTCGCTATCTCAATCATGTACCTCTGAACATTGTTCCGCTGTTGGGGCTCCGCAATTGTTTTTTCGTTTGCCGAAATTGTGGCTTTGGCCTGACCAAGTTGTTCCCGAAGTCCTCGGATTTAACTGTGTAGGCTCCTGGCTTTTGGTTCCATTTCCATCCATGGGCTTTGGGCTCCCCCCTCCCTGGGACTCATCCTCGAGGCCCTAGCCCTCTACCATATCATGGCATCTTGTCCTTCTAACACTTTCTTTGTCCTATCCTTCTGCTGATAGTATCCCACAGAGATTTTCTTCATCCTGCGCATCTTGCGTGTGTTGTTGAAGCACTGTTTCCAGTCCGTTAGGGTGTGGTCCGGGTGCGGACCTAACAATTTGTATTGTCTCAGGAACCATCCCAAGCCTTGCTTGTCTCCGTAGTATGTGGGACATCCATTGTCGTAGTATACCATCCATGTCATGGCTTTATGCCCTGCTTGTTTTTCCTTTTTCCTGAGTTCTTCGTCGGTCGGCTCCATGAATGAGTATTCAGGGCTGGTTGATGTGGTTTGGCTGAGGCTATCGCCCCAGCCCTCATGTTATTGCAATGCTGCAGGAGCCTTTCCCTCACCTTTGTCTTGGCTGAGTGTCATCGTTACCTGGGCTGGGCTTGCTTGGGTATCACTGGTGGAAGGTTGAGATGGCATCTTGTATGTGTTTGAAGTTGTGTGCGAAGTACTAAGTTTAATTATGTTTGGGCGAATATCTCGTCCACTTGGCTCAGTAATGGAGGTGACCATGGAAGAAGGGAAAATCGACTATTTTGTCGAACTTGTATTCTGGTTCTCCTTCGAGTTCCATCAGAGGAGGAGGAATAACTGTTTGTGAGGGAAAGTTGTTGTCGTTGTGTAATTCAAGAAGTGAGATGTGGAATATGTTGTGTATTCGCATTGAGAGTGGAAGGTCGAGTTCATAAGCTCGACTGCCCACCCTTCCCAGTATCCTAAATGGTCCTATTTTCTTATAGTCTAATTTCTTTGATGGTCGCATCGTATAGATATTGCGTGGTATTAGTCGTACCATATCTCCCAGTTACATGTTCAGATCGGGTCTTCCGTCCTTATCATATTGTTCTTTTTGCCTTTGTTGTGCTTGACTCATTTCGTATTGTAATGTCTCGTGTAGTTTTCCCATATCTGTTTTGTCCAGTATTATACTATTAATCCTATGATATGTGGTCTGACCTTGTGGATGTTGTCCATAATTCGTGAAGAAGGATGTCGTGCCAATTATTGCTTGCTTTCCATTGTTGTATGCGAATTCGGCCATTGATAGCAGTTTGTACCAATCATCTTGTTTGTAATTGACAGAGGCCCATAAATATTGTTCCAGTATCATGTTTACCTATTCTTTTTATCCATCCGTTTGGAGGTGAAATGCTGTGCTCAGCCTGTTTTGTATCCCCATTTCCCTGGTTACTTTCTTCCATAGTCCTGATGTAAATAGTGTTCCGTGGTCGGTAATGATATTCTTTGGAAGGCCGTGAAGTCGGAAGACTTCGTGGGAGAATGTTTGTATAAACTTCCTGGAGTCGATATCTTTTCTGACTGGAATGAAATGACTCATTGTAGTCAGAAGATCCACCACGACCAGGATGCTATCATAATTTTCTGATGCCGGTAGGTGAGTGATGAAATCCATAGTAATTGTTTCCCATGGTCATTCGGGAACTTCATTCGATTTCAGTAATCCATAGGCTA
Source organism: Tuber melanosporum (assembly GCF_000151645.1). NCBI lineage: Eukaryota > Fungi > Ascomycota > Pezizomycetes > Pezizales > Tuberaceae > Tuber > Tuber melanosporum. The sequence goes on from NW_003298911.1 coordinate 78,826, forward strand.
AGTGTTTAGCCATTTTTATTCCTTAGCATAGGTCGTAGTTTTTGACATATCGTTTGACATCTTCCCGTAGTCCTGGCCAATAGAGTGACCTGGTAATGAATTCCATGGTTTTAGCCATTCCTGCATGTCCTGCCGTTCAGATATCATGGTGTTGTCGTATGATGTCTGTCCCTATCTCTTCTTTTTACAGAATCTATTGTTTTCTGTTGTACCACATGATTTCATCCTCCCATTGGCATAAACCTCGTGCAATTCCTTTCATCTCCTTTTTTCCTTGCTTCAATGCTTCTCTTATTACCTGAATTGTTTTTTCTCTTTCATTTGCCTTGTCAATTTTCCTATCCTCCATTGATGTGAATTGGATAACCTGCATTACCTCGAAGTAGGTTTTTGGTAATAGTGTTCATGTTTATTGTTTAATTCCTATGTCTTCTTTTGTTTGTGGTTTGTCGCTTGCAATTCTTGTGAGAGTATCTGGCTTTCCGCTTTCTTTGCCTGGTCGGTATTCGATTTCAAAGTTGTAATTGCTGAGGTGTTCCATCCACCTTATCTGGCAGTTGTTCAGATCGTTTATAGTCATGAACCGCACCAGATTCTTATGGTCCTTTAGAACTTGGACTTGATGATCGTTGTTTAGAAAATATCTCTTCCATTCCTTTAATGCTTGAACTATCGCTAATAGTTCTTTGTTGGCAACATCGTAGTTGCATTCTGCGTGGGTCATTATCTTGGATCGGTAACACACTTGCCTCTATTTTCCGTCTTCATATTGTTGCCATAGTAGGCCTGAGCATACATATTTTGAGGTGTCTGTTTTGATCATTGTCCTTCGGTTTTGGTCGAAATGAACCAATATTGGTACTGATATTAGATGCGTTCGTATTGCATGATATGCTTTCTGTTCCGTTTCTCCCTATTCCCATTTCTTGTCTTTCTTTGTTAGCTTATAGAGTAGTTTTACAAGCCTGCTAAATCCTTCTATGAACCTTCCATAAAAGTTGCAGAATCCCATAAAGTATTGAATATCTGTTTCGTTGTTTGGTTTGGCCCAATCCCATATTACTGCTGTTTTGACTGGGTCGACCTTGACCCCGCTGCGATTGATGATAAATCCGAGGTATTCTGTTTCTTCTTTATGGAATTCACATTTTGATGGTTTGATCTTGATTTCTGATCCTTATATTGCGGCCATGATATTGATCATATCCTTCTGGTGTTGTTGCATGTTCTCCAAGTAGATAAGTACGTCGTCCAAGTATACGATGCACCATATGTCGAGGTCCTTATTGAGTACCTTGTTGATCCATCTTTGGAATGAAGCCGGTGCTTGGTTAGCCTAAAAGGCATAACCAAGTATTCAAACATTCCATATCTTGAGGCAAATGTAGTCTTCCCTTCATCTCCTGCCTTGATGCGTATATTGTGGTATACGTCCTTGATGTCGAGTTTGGTCAAGTATTTTGCTGACTGTAGTCTATCCAGTGCCTCTCCAATTAAGGGTAGTGGATATCGATCTTTCTTGGTAACCGAATTGAGGGCTCTGTAGTCCACACAGAGTCTTATTTTTCAATTTTTCTTTTTGATGAATAGTATTGGGGATCCTCCTGATGTGAAAGAGTCCTTTATCCATCCTCGCTTTAGATTTTGCTCAATGTACTTCCTAAGTTCTTTGAGCTCTACATCTCCTAATGAGTATAACTTCTTCTACGGAATCTCTTTTGTTTTTCCCGTTTTCTCGTCTTTGTCGTGATGAATTTCTTGATTGATTCCTTATATTCGAGGTGGTAGCTCCGTAGCTTCCTCTTCTTGGAATAGGTTCAGGAATTGATGATATTCCTTTGAAATCAATTCTTTCCATCCCTTTTTGCTTTGGTATTTCTTGTCTTAGATTGCTAGTTTTGTGGTGATGTTGACTTTTGCTAGGACAGCTTTTTCGTCTTCGTATGTCCATTTCAGAATTCCTGTTGTATGTCCTCTTCGACAGTACCGTCCGAAGGCTTGTGCTGTGATCTCTTTGATCTCGAGTCTTTTTGTTGTATCAGGCTGGTTTTCGTCTGTGCTTCCAAATCCCTTGTCTCCTCTTATGGTTTCTTCCAGTTGATCTACTTTGTGCAGCTTCTCTTCGTTGATATTTTCGATGATCAACTGTGCGATTTGATTGTCTTTCTGGACTTCTTAGTACTCTTCAGTCAACTTGGCCAGGACAACTTTGATTTCACCTGTGTAGTCGACGTCGATCACCCCTGCTCTGGTCATGAGTCGATATTTGACAGCTGGACTACTGCAGGGTACTATCCATCCGTAGGAGCCTTCTAGTAGTCCGATGGCTATTCCTGTTGCTATTATTGCCTGCCTGTTGGCAGGTATCTTGATTACTTCATTGGTATACAGGTCGTGACCTACTGCCCCTCTGGAACTCTTGGTAGGCACATTTGCCTCTCGGTCCAGTTTTTATATTGGGACTCTCTTATCTTGCCACATCTCGGCAAACCTTGCATGCAAAGTTTCTTCTTCCGCTTCTCATACCAGTGTTGAGTAGAATACAGACGAACTGTTGAGACATCAGGTCGCACATAGTTCGCTTGTAAAAGTCATCTTGTTCTCATTCCAATTGTTTGTCGGATTATGTTTTCGCAACCATGGGATCAAGAGGACTATCTCATGGTTCTTGAGATCTGCTACCTGAAAGGTTGCCGTTTCCCTATGGCTGTCAATGTCCATAGGTACTGTCGCCGTATGGGTTATAGGACCTATTGTGCTTGGCTTTCCATCTACTAGGTAGACTTGTCTCGCTTTCTTCGCTTCTTTGGTATGGAGGTCGTATTTGTTGCAGATTTCTTTGTCGATGAAGTCTTCAGTAGCCCTAGAGTCATGCATTGCATATCTTGTTGTTTCTTCGTCTTTTTCATTGTATATCTTAGTCTTGATCATTACATGATTTCCATCTTCTTCTCCTCTTTGTGTAGGAAGTGCTGCATAGTAGTTTGCTACTTTGAGGAGTTTCCCAGATGCATATCTTGGGCCTCCCTAACCACCGTTTACTGGAAACCCTTGTCGTTTTCCATCGGTATATTTTCTGTGATTATTTTGCGAATGTTGCTCCTCTTTTAAGTTTGAAAGTGATTATTTCTAGCAGCTCTGGTGCCTTGGTATCCACTGTTGAGTTGGCTTCTGCATTCTCGTATCCGATGTCCTGCTTTTCCGTACCTTAAGCAGAGTTTTCCGTTCATTCTTCTGGCGTATTCTTCCTTAGACAGGTTCAGAGCAGGTCCTGCGCTTGATATATCGAACTCCATGGGCTTGCCTGGTGGTAATGCTTGACTTTCACCACGAGCTACTTGGTGTTTTAAGGTTCCATCCACGTTCCTAGATGATTGGACCACTCTGTATGCTATAGTATTCCCTGAGATTTTTCGAACCATGTTTAGCTAGCTTTCCTTATGAATGGCCCGTCTTGCAAATCGTTCTCCTATAGTGAAAAACGAGTCACAGATTCTCCATGCTTCTCGGAGTGTCTTACTACAGTTTCTCTCGAGGATGATATAGAGGGTAGCATCATCAAACTCGGCCTTGTATTCCAATAGTCGGCATTTGTTTCAGTATGCTGAAAAGGCTTATTTTCCATATTAGAGTTTTTCCAGCTTTCTTCTTGCTATCTCTTTGGTGTTGGGATCCGGGAATTGTTCGAAGAGTGTCCCCTTGAACTCACTGTATGTGACCCATTCCCTCTGCTTCCTTCCATCTTGGAAGGGCTTGATCCATTGCCCTGCGTGTCCTCTTAGTTGAGATTCCACATATAGAATCTTGATCTCATTGTGGTGTTCTCCATATCCCTTAATGGCAAAATACTCTTTGCATTGTACCAGGAATATTTGTAGCTTATCTTCGGCTCCTTTGTATGTGTCGGGCTCTTTGCTTTCAGTCGTTGGATGTTTCCTTGTCCTGTGTTTCGTGTTGCTGCTAGCAATGTCTGAAACTAATTCTCTGTCATTCCAAGTATGCTAGTACCTGGTGCAGGAGGGGCCGGGGCCAGTGGCCTAGGTACTACTGATCTCCACATTCTCTCAGGTTGTGGAGTTCCTGCAGGAGAGCTATCGACTGGTGATCCTTTCTCTGGAGTTACTGAGCTTGCTGCCCTCGAGGGCTCTGCTGAAACATGATCTAGGGCATTGCTAAATCCACCTAGGATAAGGTTTTGATCGTAGATGTTGATATCACCTTCCCTGTCCTGGTTGATGGATGCCGACTTACATTGTTTAGCGTTGCGCCAGGTGACACTTTGTAATGTAAATATACAGGCTTGGATAGTTTGTTCTTGGCAACGGGAAACGATACTTCTCTTCTTCTTTGTCTTTCTTTGTCTTACGATAGCACTTGGCCTATACCTATGTTACCGATAGTACAAGACCTCTGTCTTCTATCGGGAATGCCTATTGTAAGTTTTCTCTAACTCTTCTTCGTGATGAAGCTTCCTAAGTGTAACGATAACATTGCAATAAAGATAAAGATCGTAAGGGGTTTTATATTCGTTAAAGTAATAAGTAGGAAAAGTACTTAGCATTCAATCTAATTTTATTTAAACTTGTAACGCCAACACAGGCATATGACGAGCCCTCGCCGGTACAGGGATACCGCTAACCGGTATCCTAGTAATTGTCAGCCAACTAAGTCTACCGCCCCGCACCTGCCATCCTCTAATTATGCCCATACGAGAACTAATTACAAAACCATCAAACAACCCAGTGCCCGCCCTGGTCCAAGTCTGTAGCCCCTCTAGTATGAAGCCAACCAGCACTAAAGGTAGCCAAAGCCAAGCAAAGACAGACCCGACCAGGTTCCTCCCTCCAATAAACATAAAATTACTACTACCTGATCTGAAAACCATCCCGCAAAACCTCCTCCACAGTAGAAAACAGACAAACACATAAATTAATCCTACAGGCGGCACAATAGCAGGGAGGAGACAACCAACATGTCCAACTCTCCCACCCGCATGCCAGGCCGTCGACCCTATGAACCCACTTTGCTGGTTACCTCTGAAGAGCATACTGGTACGGAGGACCTGTACCCGCTGCCTGTTCCCCAAATAAAAACATCATAAACAAAGAAAATACATAGAGGTGATAACAGACCAAACCGGTCAGTGGGGCCTATATCCCACCCGTGGCGCTATGCCTCCTCCTGCCAGACACATAGCCAAACCAATGAAACCAAACAAACGCCATGAAGCCCAGCGTACAAGACCCAAACAAGTCCAACCAGGAGGTCGCAACCCACTATCCGCACAGGTGGCCATCAGCCAGCCAGGCCACCAGGGAGCTTTACAGCACTCAGCAGCTTCACCCAACGGCTCCGGCCGGACTGGAAACACTTAATTATACATCGCCCAACCTGACACAGGCCCGATCGGTACTCGCAGGCGCCTCTTCCCCCATAATCAGCCCCCCACCCAGTCCCACAGACCAGACGCCATGAAGCCCACCAAGCCCCCCAGCCCCTCAGACAGATCAGCCATCCGATAGCCATAGAACAGGCTATCCCTAGCCCCACCAGGTAGCGACTGGTCTGGGCCACACTAACAGAGCCCCAACCCCCAATATCATATAGCCGAAAGGGACCCACCAGCTACAGCTGAGAGCCATAAAGGAGGCAGCACCAATATCAGAAGGCACCGGCACCAGCCACACTATCCAACCCTGCCAATCCAAAGTCCAACCGTGTCGGGAAAGAGTAAGCAGAGCCAGCCGAAGCCAGCCCCACAGGTCCGGCAACAGGCACAGACCGAACAAGAGGCAGGAGGTACCCCCAACTGCCATGACACGAAGGGGGGGGGCTCAAGAACAGAAGCAGATAAACAGAAGGTAGGTTCCACTTGCAATGGGTAAAGCTGTCAACCACAATCCGCAACCGAACCACCTAAACACACAGACAAGGCGTGTGTCAGGCAGCCAATCGTCCCACATCACCTCAGACAGCAAAAACCCACTCCTGAGGGTAAGAGTATTCAGGGTTAAAGCCATTCCCACCAAGGCGAGGAGGAGACCCCTGACTGAACTACGGTAAATGCCACAAGGACAAAATTCCAAGAGAACCATTAGAAACAACCTCATAGGATTCCGACCTAAAAAACGTATTGTAACAAGCAGGGGCCGGGCGGGTTCCACCCTGCCAACTGAGGAATAATGCAGCCGGTATGCCGAGTTGAACTTGGGAAGGTCATTAGCCTAACCCAAGGGCGTTTTGTATCGTGAGAACTAAGGACTCCGTTAAAACCTAATAAGAAACATGAGCTGGCCCCATGAACGACACCGGTGATCCTCCCAAATACAAAGTTCAATCCCTCCAATCAAACGTGAAACCTGTGACTAGACGATAGACAGGAAGCCGAAGACATTTTACCGAGAGGGGCTCGTAAGTGACAGTGATGAATATCTCGAAGTGCCAGCATCATGAGATAACCAGCAGGTGACGAAACAATAAGCAAACAAGTAATCCACCACCTAACGCCTAACAGACCTTAACACCAAAGACTCCAGGAACTACTGAGCGAACTCGGATATCTCCCCCAGAATCCAAGGCATTAAGGCCCATCATAGGTGTAAAGGAAACGCTCGGGGTGAAGAGATGGCAAGGATGAGGAAAAGTACTTAAAACCAAGCGTGAAGAACCTATCCTCCTGGGCCGCATCGGCCTCCTTATAGTGTTCTTTCCACCCATAGCCATGTGATCCAAAGTGGTCACGTGTGCAAAACCAAATTATAATAAACTAGTCATGTGACCAAGATGGTTACATGCTCAAAACCCATGACCTCATAACGAGGTCATATGCAAAAACTCATAAACCAATTATAACACAATAAACAAATCATATGACTTGACTAAGTCATATAGGTGAAACCCATGACCTCATTATGAGGTCATGTGTGAAACATAAATCATATACGCAAGGCATACCCGCAAGGCACACTCACAAGACATACTCTTCAGGCACACATCCTATGACTCATATTTGAGCCATGTGCGAAAGCATCACAAATCCCACACATAATAAATCATATGACTTGAATGGGTCATATGTGTGAAACAATAACATACCTGTGACTCATAACCATGTATCATGTGAAGGCCTTTTCCTTGCCAAGCTACATTTGTGACAAGCAGTATGTGTTCTTTGTTACATATGTGGGACTGATTGTATTGGAGGTGGATAGAAGTCAGGATATGAAACAGGGGCTGGGCAGTCAGGTTACCAGACATCTAAATTGGGGTGACTCTCGTTATCGTGAGAGCAGTTCAGCCCACTTTAAGTAGTGATTTTTGGATTTTTATTTGGAAGCAGCAGTTGAGAGGTGAAATGGTCTGCAGCAGTGTACTTTAGATAGTTGGCATTATAGGGCAGGGGGAAGACTATTGGAATACCAGTATTGGGAGTATTAGTATAAATTAACTTAGATTAAATTCTAAGTACTTTTCCAACTTGTTACTTTAACGAATATAAAACACCTTTGGCCTGATTGACAGATATAACCATGTAAGTT
>NW_003298911.1:86513-90689 GCF_000151645.1 Tuber melanosporum
CCCAGGAGAACTTATACGTAGTCGGCTCAAGGCTGACGGCGTCCTAGACATGATAGAGTTAGAGCATACTTACAATAGGTATTTCAGAGAGCAGTTAAAAATCTTGTACTATCAGTAATGTAGGCTAAGCCTAAGAGCTAATATATACTAGAAAAATGGGAGAAAATAAGAACTAAATCATTTACGGTGGCTAAAAACTAACTATACGAATGGGGATCAGTACATTACAAAATGTCACCTATAGTAATACTACTGGATATAAGACGGCTTCCTTAAATACCGAAAGGGAAGGGGATATTGACATGAATAATCAAAATGTTCCTATAGGGCAATTTGGTGATGCCTTAGATCACGTTTCAGCAGAGCCCTTGCAGGCAGCAAGTCCAGTAACACCTGGATATGGATCAGCAGTCGATAGCTTACAAGCGTGAATATATAGACTAAGGAGAATGTCCAGATCAGTAGTTCCAGTGCTACCAGCAGCAGCAGCTCCAGTACCAGGAATCCAGATATAAGAAATGACAGAAATACAGTTTCACCCATTCTGAGTGGCAATATGGAATATGATAACAGTATGAGAAAAGATCCAACTACTTAAAGCCAAGAAACAGGGCACATACACAGGAGCCAAATACAAACTACAAATATTGCTCACAAAATACGATATATACTTCACGGTCACAGGCAATACAAAAGAGGATGACCAAATCAAGATTTCCTGGATGGAGTCACTCTTGAGGCAAGTTGTCCAGCAATAGATCGTGTCCCTCTAAGATGGAAGGAAATAACAAGATTGGATCACCCATGAGGAATTTATGGCAACCTTCTTCCAACACTTTGGCAATCCCAATAGTAAAGAGAGGGTAAGATGAAAGTTGAAAAACTGTAACAAGAAAAATAAAACATTTTCGGCAGACTAGAACTAATATCAACGAAGGGAATACAAGGCACAATTCGATGACAACACCTACAACATTATCCTACTAAGGATCCGTAGTGAATGGCTGCGAACTGCAAAGGGAAATACTAACCGAATTTTTACAACATCTGAGCAATTTGCAAGATAGGCAACAGAAAAGGAGAGTCTACTGGCAATGGTTCAACACAATTTAGAGAATACCATAGCACACAGGATAATGGTGTTGTTTAGGAACGTGGATAGAATCTTCAAACAATAAACATCTTGGAATGAGAGCAGTAGGTTATCACTAGGCATACCAATGGAATTCAATAAAGTAAGAAGAGGACCAGTTCTGAACTTTTGTAAGGAAGAATATGCTAGAACAAGGAATGGAATACTCTATATAAGATGTGGAGTGGTAGGACATTGGATAAGAGAATGTAGAGGCCGATGTGACAACTGATATTCAGGGATAAGATCGACTAGAAACGATCACTATTAATCCATGAAAAAGAGCAACATACACGAGATAATTGTAAAAAACAAGCCATTGGAAAAGGATGAGAGTTCATAGTTAATAGTAGTTTGGGAGATCCTAGATGGAGACCTGGAAAACCTGTCAAGTTAGCAAACTATTATATGGCACTACACATAGAATGAAAGGAAGAAGACGGAAATCAAAGTATGATTAAAATGAAGATATACAAGGAAAAGCAGGAAGAAAAAACAATATATACAAGGCATGACTTGGGCATCAACGATGATTACAATGACCAGGAAATCTGTGACAAATATGGTATCAATACGAAGAAAGTGAAGAAAACAAGGAAGGTTTACTTAGCGCACAAGAAGCTAAGTGCAATGGGTCCTATAGCCTATATGACAGAACTATTTATGGACATTGACAGCTATAGGAAAATGGCAACTTTTCAAGTAGCAGGCCTCAAGAATTATGAGATAGTCCTAGGAATGCCATTGATACAAAGTCACAAGCAAACGATTGAATAAATCAAAAACAAGATGATCTTTACCAGCCAACGATGTATGACACAAGGTCACCACAGTTCGCCAGCCATCTTCTGAATGCTGATACAGGAAGTGGAAGAAGAAGCTTTACACGCAAAGTTCGCCGAGATGCGGCAAGACAAAAGAGTCCAGATACAGAAACTGGACTGCAAGGAAAAAGTGTCCACTAAAGGTTCCAAGAGGGTGGTAGGACACGACATATACACTAACGAGAAATGCAGGTTACCTGAGAATAGATAGGTAATTATAGTGACAGGAATAGCCATTGGACAACCAGATAGCACCAATGAATAGATAGCATCTTGGAGTGGCCTAGTAGTGAAGCATTGACTGATGACCAATGTGCGGGTAATTTATGCTAACTCAGACAGGTGAAATCAATGTGGTCCGAGCCAACCTGACTTAAGAAGACTATGAAGTCTAGAAAGGAGATCAAATTACAAAGTTGATCATCAAAAAGATCAATAACAAAGGACTGTACAAAGTGAATCAACTGAAAGATACTACAAGAAGACAAGGAGTTCAGAAGCATAGACCAAACCCAGCTAGAGACAATAACAAGGATCAAGATTAAAAAGATCACAGTACAAGACTTCAGATGATATTATGGAAGAGGAGATGTAGCAGGAGTACTTAAATGCAGATACAAAGAACGAAAAAGCAGTCCTAGCAAAAGTTAATATTACCACAAGCTAGGAGTCTAAGATAGACAATGCTGAAGCAAAAAGGGAAGGAAAGAATAGATTCCAAAACAATACCATTGATTCATTAACCTATTCCAGGAGGAGAAAGCTATTAGGCTACTACTTACAAGAGCAGGAATCGACTACAAAATCTAACTGGAAGTGGACGAAAAGATATAAAGACATAATAAAATTCCGTATAAGAAGTTATACTCATTGGGTGAAGTGGAGCTGAAAGAACTCAGAAAATACATAGTGTGAACATTGAACAGAGAATAGATCAGGGACTTTTTCACATCAGAAAGATCTTCTGTACTATTTGTTAAAAAGAAGGACAGAATGATAACACTAGATATCGACTACAGAGCCCTCAATTCGGTTACTAAAAAGGATTGGTATCTACAACTATTGATTAAAGAAGCATAAAACTGATTACAATCAGCAAAATACTTCACTAAACTAGATTAAAAAGATGTCTACTACAACATATGAATCAAAGCAGGAGATGAATAGAAAACCAGGTTTTCCTACAAATATGAAATGTTTGAATACCTAGTTATTTCCTGGAGGTTAGTCAATGTACTGACTTCATTCCAACAATGGATCAACAAAGTACTCAATAAGTACCTCGACATATGTTGTATTAAGTACCCAGACAATGTCTACATCAACTCAGAAAATATGCAATAATACTCAAAGGACCTTAACAATATGATGGCTACAATATAGGAATCAAGAATAAAAATCAAACCAACTAAATGTTAATTCCATAAGGAAGAAACTGAATACATCAGATTCCTCAAGAATAGAAGCAGAGTGAAAGTCAACCTAATTAAAACAGCAGCCATAAGGGACTGGGCGAAATCTAACAACACAATAGATATCAAGTGCTTCATGGGATTCTGCAACTTCAAATGCAAGTTTATAGAAAGATTTAGCTGGCTTGCTAAACCGCTCTAAAACCTAATGAAAAAAGACAAGAAATGAGAATGGAGAGAGACTGAACAAAATGCAGAAGACAACATTAGAACACAACTGACATAGGTACCAATACTCGTCCATTTCAACAGAAACCCCTGGACAATAATCGAAGCAGATACTGGGAAATATATATGCTCAGGTATACCGTCGTAACACCGCGAAGATGGAAAATAGAGGCCAGTGTCTTATGGATCCAAGACACTGACTCAGGTAGGCTGCAACTATGATGTTGTCAACAAAGAACTATTACCAATAGTTTAAGAACTGAAAGAATGGAGTAGATATGTCTTGAACGATGACTATCCAGTCAGGTTCGCAAGGATCACAAGAATCTGATTCTATTTATAACAACAAAGGAATTAATCAATCACCAAATATGATGGATAAAACATCCTACCAAACAGAACTTCAAAACCTGAATGTCGACCAGGACAGGACAGTGGAAAACTAGACACTGTTATACAAATCGCAAGTGACAAACCAAAACAAAGAATGATAAACAAGCAAAATAGAAGAGATGAACCTTGTTGCCAAAGGAATGCTTCATGGTAATGGAAGTCATTTTAGAGAATCTCCGACCTGACA
>NW_003298911.1:91002-94496 GCF_000151645.1 Tuber melanosporum
CGAGGTAATTCCATTTGGCCAGGATTGAGAGAAGATGGCAAAAGATATGTCAAAAATTATGACATCTGTCAATGAACCAAAACAGCTAAACATGCACCCTACAGATTACTGAAATCAAACAAACTTCCTGAATGGCCTTAAAAAACAATTACTATGGATTTTATCACAAACCTACCTCCATTAAAAGAATATGAATACAAGGAATATGTTCTGAACATTCTTCCCAGATGTCTTCATACTGCCGGGCCTTTTGAAGAATAACATTACCTATTGAAGAGTGCTATTCACATCGGAGCTACAGAAAAAAGCAACAGGGAAGATAAATGGGTATACCGAATCAGCTGAGCACTGCAGTTCACTGGCAGACTGATGGCAAACAGAACCAATAAAAGTGATACTCGAGCAATACATATACTTCTATGTCAATTATCAACAAGATCATTGGCATAACGTACTATCAATAGCTGAATTCACATACAACAAGCAGAAACAAGAAACAATATGTATGACACTATTCTTCACAAATTTTGGACAATATTTGAAGAATCAGGCCACATATCATATTATTAATAGCATGATAGTGGATAAGGCAGCTATAGAGAAACTATATGAAATGTTACAATACGAAATGAGTCAAGCACAGCAATGGAAGAATGCAAAATGTGATACATATCTCAAGCTTGATGTGAATATATAGTGCAGAAATATCGTATGGTTCCAACTATGCAATATCCGTACAACCTATCCATTGAAGAAATTGGATAAAAGAAAATATGACAATTCCAGATACTAGAAAAAGTGGGTGACCAAGCTTAGTGGCTTGATCTTCCTCCCTCAATGCAAATATACAACACCTTTTACATCTCACACCTTAAACTATACTATAACAAGTTTTTCTTACAAATAATTATTCCTACACCACCGATCAAACTTGATGGAAAATCAGAATATGAACTGGATAAAATAATTGATTCACACTTCTAATACGGTAACCTCAAATACCAAACCAAATGGAGAGGTTCTTGGCCCCAGTAGGATTTAACTTAATACTACGCTGCTAACTTCAAAAATGTACAAGATGTCCTCTCCATATTCCACCAGCGACACCCAAGCAAGCAAGGCCAAGGTGACGATCACATTCAATGATGAAGGCAGAGAAAATATTCTTGCACCCTTATACCTATATGAGGTATCAGGTAATAGCCCACCGTATATCATACATACTAGCCCAGAATACTGGTTCATGAAGGCGATGTACAAAGAACTTAAGGAATGAGAGGAGCAAGCAAAGCACAAAATAATGGGTGTGATGGTGTGCAATGACCACCAATGTCCAATACACTACAGAGACAAGAAAGGCTCGTGATAGTTTCTGAGGAAATACTGAAAACATGATCCACCTACTGACGATGCCCTAAACTACTAGAAACAGTGCTTTAACAATAAAGTAAAATACACAAGTTGAAGAAAGTCTGTGTAGGGTACTATCCACAAAATGATGGCACGAAAAAAGAGTTAGAAGGGCAAGATGCTAGCAGAAAGTGTGAGGAGTGGAAGACGATACTCAGGGAGGTGAGAGCCTAAAACTCTATGACTGAACTGTAGCCAGACATTGGCAGCCTATACAGACAGACTAGTGGACTTCAGGGACAAGTGAGCTGGGGCGAGACTGCAGTTTTGGCAAATATAAATACAATTCTGAAGCTGAGACAAAGGAACAACAATTAGCGACATACAATCGAAATGGCGAACCTCATCTTGGAATCTGTGGGGATAAGATGGTAGACAGCAGACAACAAGTTCAATAACTACAGCGATGTATGGGTGTGACTAGACAGGAACTATTAAAGCTTGGAGAAAAGGCCTAATGGAACTCAAGTCCGGGAGGAGAGGAGCTAATATCACGATCATAGCTTGGCATGGGAAAGGTTTTTTTATGTGACCCATGATTATGAGTCATAAGTATGTTATTATTTCATGTATATAACATTCTTGAGGTATATAACTTGTTATGTTCGGATTTGATGTGTTTTACACATGACTTGATCATGAGTTATAAAATCTGCGCCTGGCGAGTATGCCTTGCAATTATGCCCTGTAGGTATGCCTTGTACAAGTGATTTATGTTTTGCACATGATTTTATTAAAACGTCATGGATTTCACACATGTGACCACTTTGGGTCATGTGAGCTATTTATTGTATTATGATTAGTTTATAGATTTTTCGTAGATGACCTTACTATAAGTTCATGGGCTTTGTGCTTGTGACAACTTTGGTCAGATGGCTAGTTCATTATAATTTGGTTTCAGGTATGTGGCTACTTTGGGTTACCTGATGTGAGGTGGGGTGACCACTCTATAGGGAAATCAGTATGGCCAAGGAGGATAGGCTCTTTATACTTTGTCCTTTGTACATTTCCTACTTATTACTTTAACTAATATAAAACATCTTTATACTCTTTATTATTATCATAACCTTTATTATTATTACACCAAGAATTCACTATACATGATAGAGTTAGAGAAAGCTTACAATAGGTGCTACAGATAAAAGACATAGATTTTGTACTATCAGTAACATAGGCAGAGGCCTGAGAGCTATCATAAACCAGAAGAAGGAGAGAAAAGAAGAGAAGCATTATTTCCGATAGCCAGGAACTAACTATGCAAAGGGGGATTGTTGCAGTGGTAAATAAATCATATGACCCCAAGTGGTCCCATACTTGAAACCCCTAACCTTATACTAAGGTCATGTATGAAATATAAATCATATACGCAAGGCATACTCAGAAGGCATACTTGTATGACATGCTTGCCAGGCCCATGTCCCATAACTCATAATTGAGTTATGTGCGAAATATAACCAATCATCACATAACAAGTCATATGACCCAAATGAGTCATATGCATGAAATAGTGACATACAAATGACTCATAATGATGAGTTATGTGAAAATCGTTTCCTTGCTAATACACCTTTGTGACTGTAGGTTGCAGGAGTGGCAAACACAGAATAGCAATTATCTAGTACTATAAATAGCAAGAAAAAAGTAGAGTAAGAACATGAGCCTTTCTTGTATGAGTAAAAGGTAAAATGTAAAATAAGAACAGTCAGTTCCTATAATACAAATTAAGAATTTTGTATTACAACACAAAATAATATGCAGCTATAGGAAGAAGTTAAGTTATGATACTATGATTAAGCTATGAGGTTGGACTTAGCCATAAAATTTGTTCAGAAGCTACAAAGTCATATTAAGCCATAAAATCCTCATCAGCAAATATTTGAACCTGTACCTAGAACTTCCTTAGAGTCTAATAGATGGGAGGCTCAGAATATTAATTGCAAATCAGGACAAATCATCAGATCTTAGAGAGGTATGAGTGCAATGGTGTTCTCACGAATGTGGCTTAGCGAGAAAAGGGTTTTCACGTGATGCATAGTTATGAGTCACAGGTACGTTATTGTTTCACACATATGACTCATTAGGGT
>NW_003298911.1:94640-118114 GCF_000151645.1 Tuber melanosporum
TATATGATTTATGTTTTGCACATGACCTCATTATGAGGTCATGGGTTTCGCGCATATGACTCAGTGGAGTCATATGACTTGTTTATTGCATTATGATTGGTTTATGAGTTTTGTACATGACCTCCATACGAGGTCATGGGTTTTGAGCATGTGATCACTTTGGTCATATGACTAGTTTGTTATGATTTAGTTTCGCACATGTGACCACTTTAGGTCACATGACTAAAGGCGGGAAGAATACTATATAAGGAGGCTGATGCGGCTGAGGAAGATAGGTTCTTCACGCTTTGTTCTAAGTACTTTTCCTGCTTATTGCTTTAACGAATACAAAACATCTTTACGATCTTTATCTTTATTGCAATGTTATTATTACGCCAAGGAAGGTTCTTCACGAAGACGAGTTAGAGAAAGCTTACGATAGGTGTTCCCGATAGAAGACAAAGGTCTTGTACTATCGGTAACGTAGGCAGAGGCCTAGAGCTATCGTAAGACAAAGGAGAAAGAGATAGAAACGAGAAGTATCGTTCCCCGTCGCCAATAAACTAACTATCCAGAGAGAAATCGTTACAGGTGTTATCATGGAACTTAAAGGGTATAACCAGACAGTATTCTATATCCGCTGGGTACCACCAGATGTAATACTACATTCTTTAGGCATAAGCAGACAAAGTAGTACATCCTCCTTGTATAAAAAATAACCAAAAAGGGACTCACCTTACTGCTATGAGACTATGGTGATAATAGAACTTTTATATTAAATTGTATAATCTATTAAAAAACAACTATAGGAAGTAATTGGTGGCTTGAAGAAGCTGCGGTTCTTGTACATACTCTTTAAATACTGAGAGACCACTATACTGACAACCACAAGCAGTAACTCCATCAGAATTGCCAGTATGTAGACACACTTTGCACTATTAGAAAGCTCGCATCAAGGAGGTCTCTTCAGTACTGTAGGAGACATTGTATCCAAACAATACCCACGGAATCTGGTGTTAAAGTCAGCCTATCATCAACATAAATACTACCAGTAAACAAGCTGTAACTGTTAGGTGGAGACAATCTGATCGACTTGAGAATTTTCTGAGCCAACCAAGATTTGTTTCTGCAGATGGAGATTTTCTAGGAAGGCTGGAATTCACTTGTTTCATTTATGACTACTAAGAGCAAAGTAAATTCAGTGAAGTCAGATGGAATAGTAAAAATATAGTTATATTATTAAAGTCTCTTCTCATGTGCTTGATGAGCTTTCATCAACTTAGAGGTACTCCTTATGTCAAAGAATTAAGTATATAAATTACTAAAATAAGTTTGACCTCAGAGGAAGTTAAATACCTGATCTTAGAAATTAATGTATAGGTCATACCAACTAAACTAGTATATAGTGTCTAAAACTTGTGAGACACTTCGATATTTATATTCCATGTCTAAGTATTTGTGGACTATATCTACTTATCATACAACATGTACCTCTCTGATTATAACTTGTAATATTGGATATTCTTAACAGGTACGAATAACTGAAGACCCTGAAAATCATCACAACCTGTTCGGCAATTATGATATAACTAACCAGGAACTATACTGTCCTCAATAGTGGTTCTCAGATTATTCGAGTCTTTAGACCTGTGGTCTAATTCTTAAGTCTAACTGAGTTGGCCCCAATGGTTTCCATCATTGATGAAATGA
This sequence comes from Tuber melanosporum, assembly GCF_000151645.1. Classification (NCBI taxonomy): domain Eukaryota; kingdom Fungi; phylum Ascomycota; class Pezizomycetes; order Pezizales; family Tuberaceae; genus Tuber; species Tuber melanosporum. Next base: position 96,330 of record NW_003298911.1, read on the forward strand.
TCAGTTTCATCTGCAGGTTACATCAACGAAGGTTGTCATAATCGTAGCCTATTTAGTCACTTGACTTTAAACCTTCATAACCTCCTACCCAACTGATAGATATCTTCCAGAGAAATTCCTACTAATTCACAGAAAGCTATTCTACTAGATTGACAAATATTCGCCTGGTTGGCAACTCCAGGTTACTCTGAGTAATAGGTTTCGCTGTTGGGGCACCGAGAGACATTCCCAGAGCTACAATGTATTTTGAAACCTAGTTTCAATACTCTGTCAAGTCTATTAACTTCAACTGTAGTGTCACTCAGAGTTCTAGACTCTTCTGGTTATTGTAAAGTAGATACAAATGTATTGGTCTCTTCTTAAGAGATTTTGCCATTCAAAATCATCTTTTCATGAGAAAAGATCCCGTTACTAACAGCTCATGCAAAAGCTGTTACATCTTTGAAGCCTAGTAGTCCTCTGAGGTGTTGATGGATTTACTCCATTCCACTTCCCTGACCTAGGCAAGCGGACCCTCCCATATATCCTGCTAATTAGATCTGGTCAGATTAACAGTCACGATATAAATAGTATTATTCCGACACTCTCAATTTAGTAGTATTATAGTCACAGAATATAATAGAGATTAAGCTATATGATGACATGCATGCCCCATGAGGGGGCCTGAAGGGGTTGTTGGAAGCTAGGGATTCCGATTCTGGGTAAGGATATACAACTTAGAGTGATTCCTAGGTATCAGATCCCAGTATTCCTAACTGTAATACACCAACTATTGCCGGTAGGGTGACATTCTGTAAACCTTCAGAAAGCGAGCATTAATGGGATCTAGTCTGTTGAGTATGGAACGTCTTGTCCAAAAGATGCCTGATGAATCTAGTATCAAAGTTAGCATATACTGTGTAGTTCTGTTATGTGTAGCTTAAGTGTAGAAGATTTGGAGTACTAGCGTATTGTCTGCATACTATTACTAAGCTGTTCTTACCCAGATAAGCTAGAGATAAATCTAGATATTCTCGTACTAGTAATAGCAATGGTGAAATTAGGTAAATCAATAAGAGGAAGTACAATAAAGAATAGCTTAAATATTGACCAGATATTATATTACATGATGATTCTAGTAAGTAGTGCAATTGGTATCAGGACACATCAGGATATGAATCAGATACAATATCAAATCTCACTATACTAGAGTCCAGTCAGGTAACCCCTGATTACCACACTGCTAGTATAAGTTACAATTGGTACCAGGATATCCCCGGATGTGAATTAGATGTTATAACGAATCAGAATACAGCCAAGTCCTATAAGGTAACCACAGATTACCTAAATGCCCTGCTTGGTTACAAGAAAGCTTTGTGCCCACAGGACGGAGAGCACATGTAAGTGATATCATTTGTGACCAGGCACAATATAAAAATAGCAGAAGTGTAAGTTTTTTTTGCTGAAGATGTTAAAGTATCAAGCATTCTAGAGGAGTGTTTATAATAGTAATAGAGCTAGTAACCAATCAGAAGTTGTGACTCTGTAACAAGACTCTACGGAGTACTATTAAAGTTTGCCAACCTATACCCATACCAGTGTCGAGAGATTACAACTGTAGGAATAGTGGTAGACCAGAGTCTACTGAGTAGAGGTACTATTGGTTAGGTACCTCATTTGGACATGCTACGTCATACTAAGAAGTATGTAAGTAGTCGAAAGCAGCTGTGGTTACCCTAGTGAGTAGGGTAACCCAAGTAGTCAATTTGGGAGTTGCGCTGAATTGCGCAATGATGGGTCAGGGTAGAGTTACCCTACCTGCAAACCAGAGTTACCCTGCCTTAGGCCATGGGTTACCCTACTATGAGGTCAAGTTACTATACCTTAAAAGTAACTTATTATGCAGGACTTCAGAGAAAGTTACTAGATTGTTTACCACTCAAGACTCTATAGAGTGTTCAAATTTCAAGTTGTGCAGATCACTCCCGTACAATCAGTTGAGCTCAAAACAAGCTGTAACTTGGAGGTGTGGTGCGTAATACCCCTCCCCTCCTGCCCTCTTATAAGACCCTAGCATTATAGGCTACAGCTTAGTAAGTTGTTACAAGACTAGCCAAACTCTACAACTGGAGACGCTTGTATAACAGCATCTACACTCATCCAGTCATTCAGTCTAGAGGCTGTCTAGTGGATATATGAGATGGAAACTTCGGCTAGATATGGGAAGTGGAACAGAGTTAATCTGTCAACTACTCAGAAAGCTACTAGGCTTCAAAGACGTGATGTCTTTGGTATAAGCCATACATAATTGGATGTTTTCACACTAAGATATGATATTGAATGGCAAAGGATCTCAACCAGAAACCAATACACCTGCACCTACCAGAAGAGTCTCTAACTTGGAGGAATACTGCTACAAAAGCCAATTCACTTCATGGAGTGTTACAACTGAGTTCAGGAATGCATAATAGTTGCAGAAGTGATTTCCAATACTATAATAGCAATTAAAATCCAGTTACTCAGAGAAACCAAGGGTTGCTGGCCGCAGCATTATCTGTCAATCCATGAGAATCACTTCATGTAAATTTGTAGGAAGTCCTCCAGAGAAAATTTGTTTATTGAATATGAAGTTATAGGGGTTTAAGGTGAGGTGACCTAGGAAGGTTGCAATCACAACTACCTACACAGATACAACATGCAGATAAAACTGATCATTTCATCAATGGTGGAGACAATTGGGTCCAACTCAGTTCAACTTGAGAACTATACTATAAGTCTAAAGACTGTGATGATCATATAATTAGTATTGGGAACATCATGACTCATAGTTAGCAATGTCGTAATTACTTAAGGGGTAGTGATTTTCAGAGTCTCAAGGTGTTCGCACCTTTGAAGAACACAGATGTTGTGGGTGATTATCAGAAAAGTACAGTCGCATCAGTTTAATAATTATACCCCTCTCTGACAACTACAACTATAACACTTATTGAATTTAATCATAAAAAAACTCATGATACAAAGCCAATTAAGGAATAGATGAAAGTACATTATGTAAGCTGTAAAGAAATCCAATTACCATTTTGTATGAACTCTATCCTCATCCAAAACAGCCTAAATACTCTCAGGCATGCTTTCTATTCAAGTATCTAATTTCTCGTGAGGAATCAAATCCCATTCCTTCTTGGCTGTCTGAAATAATTCAGCAGCACTATGGGGTCTTCTTTCTACCCTGGAGAATCGATTTCTGAGTACTCTTTTGAGTAGTACACAGGTGTTCTCAGTAGGATTGAGATCTGGAGAGTTGGGTTGTCAAGGGAGTTTTTAGTAACCACAGTCTGGCTGCAATTTTCAATTTTCCTCACCACCATGCCAGGAAGCATTGTTTGCAGCTAGGTAAATGTTGTCAGAGGTCTATCCTGACCTTCTATGAAAAGAATAAGATATGGCTAGTGGATCTCAGTTGCATATTGGTAGGAATTGATGCCAAGTTTATCTCTTTTACTACTCCTTTCCTCCTCCCTCTACTTTCTCACAAGAATTAACTCTGTCCTTCCACCCTTCAATATTAAAGCATAGATACCAATACTAGTCCTTTCTGACTTAAAGCTAGGCTTCAAGGTTTTTTCTTCCAGCCTTTCACCAGCTTTTATCCTAACCTTTCTCCCAAGAGGATTTGGATCATAGATGATAGTGGCTTCTTCAACAAGAACTACCCAATTCCATGCACCTCTCCAGTTCCTCCTTCTCCTAGCAAACACCTTTCTCTTTTCCTTCTGTCCTTTCCTCTAAAAAGGCTTTTTCCTTTATATCAGAAGCTTAATACCAGGTTCTAAAATCATCTTGTTAATAGTAGTCTGACCTTGTAACCGGTAAGGGTACTTGGTTATTAGTTTTGTTTTATGTTTTGTTTACAGTATCGTTGGATACTTAGTTTTGTTTTATGTTTTGTTTTAAGTATTACTTTGATACTTGGTTTGCTTTAAGTATCGTTTGATACTTAGTTTTGTTTTATGTTTTGTTTTAAGTATAATTTTGATACTTAGTTTGTTTTACCAAAGGGTATCGCTTGACACCTTAGATTAGTTTTGTTCATATTAAGACATGAACAGATTTGTGTATTTAAAGACTCCCTGATTCCAGGATAGAAAAGGCAGAATTCGTCAGACAGTATTTCAATATACTTGATTGAACGGTTACTTCTTAGTTCCTTAGTACATCTTTGAAATCTCCTTTAATTTTCAGCTCTCGCCTCCTCTCTAGTAGATCAGGCCACCTGCCAATTATCGTACCATTTACCAATAATTTGACTAGCATCTTTCGAACACCTTACAGGCCTAGACCAATATTTGCCTTTTGGGTAATTTCGCATAGCGCTAAATAAGGCTTGGTATCGATAATAGCGTCAATTGCTCTTCTTTTAGCATCCGTAATCTGGGTGGATTGGCCTTACTTGGAAGTATAATATGTATCTCCACCTTTTTTCTTAGCTCTAGTGACTACCCTTTGAACAATAGCCTTGCAGGCCACAATAGCCTTTGCTATTTAATTATACCCCATATCTGTATCCTTATAAAGGGCAAAAATATCCTTATTCTCATCTTCTTTTGCTCAGGTAGAGTGAGGTGGAGCCATAGTCACCAGTGGGATGAGGGTGTAATGGTGTTACGTGGTTGCTTAGCAGGGGTATAATTATGAAACAGACATGACTGTACATAGTTTTATAATAGATAGATGTAATCCACAAATACTCAGATGCGGAATATAAATATTGAAGTTCCTCCAATGTTTTTAGACATTATCAAGCTACAGAGAAGAGACCCAAATGATTTAATATTGTCTTTATGATTGGATTCTACTTTACCTACTTCACTTCACTCTTAGTCATCATAAACAAATCGAGTCCAGTCCAAGCCTTTCTAGATAATCTCCACCTACAGAAATAATTATTGGTTGGCTCAGACAACTATGAAATCTATTAGGTTGTCTTCGTCTAACACAGTTGCATTGTAAATACAGCAGCAAAAATACCTCTGTCAGGTGGATGTTAGCAAACCACACAGTAGTCTAGTTTGCTACAGAGAATCTTTGACCTGATCCACGGAGGTTGTCTAAACAGCCCCTAGGAGTCGGATGCTTATGATCTCAGACTAGTGATGTTGAGCAACTAGCCATATATGAAATCTACTTAAGTATATGCGAGTTCTCCTCTACTCTGGAAATTAACGACCTCAAGAGATCAGGACTTAATTGAGTAAAGCTGTGGCTTAATGATATTAAATTTTACTGTTTTGTTTCTTCAAACTCTACTGTTGAGACTTTAGCGGGCAGCTTCTTTTACAGACTCATAGCTATAATCTTAGTACAAGTACTATAAAATTCTACACTTTTAATATACTCTATTAGTACTTATTTATATTGCTTAATCTGTTGACTACTAAGTTAAGCTATCAGATCTGATCTGACACGTATTCCTTGTCTACTTATATATTATCAAACTTGAGCAGTAGCCAATTTTATACCACAAGTAATAAGAGAAGAATGATAAACTCGATTTTATAATATCTTTCTTTTCCATTAAATTCCCCTCAAGAGTATACTTTCTTTTCTGAATTTAAAAGTACTAGACATGACTTATTACTATGGCCTTTTATTACTCTTCTCAGGAGGTTATTGAACTACATTACCTACCAGAGTTGAGATTTTGCCTATCATGCATAAACTTTATTCTCCTTTTTCTCTGGTATGGGATACCTCAGAGGTCTACTACTTGTTCATTATTTTATGAGTACTTTACTTCATGCATGCAGGTTAATATTACTTCTTTACATTTTAGTATAGTTACTATTATAAGTATAGTAATCATTATTGGTTAGAAGATAGAAGTCCGTATTTTTATTGGTTTGTTTGCTGAGTTCGTGGTTTTATTTACTGTCTAACTCATGCAAATAGTAACTTCTTGTAACTGATAATATATAGGTTGTATAAAAAAAGCAATGCATGTTAAATATTATAGAAGATAAGAAAATATAACAAGAGAAGGTACATGTGGAAGATTGGTCAGGAGAATATCAGTTAGAATGGCATTGGGTACTTACTACCACCATAGTCAGTGAGGCTTTAAACAGATTTTACTATATTGGGAAAAATATAATTACTTGATTATCTTGTACTATTGGCCCCACACTAGCAATAGAGTAGTTGATATAATAAAATCTCTAATAAAGGTATATAAATAAACATTAAGGAGCTAGTTTAGCATATAAAGGAAGAACATATCCGAGGAAGTGTAAAACAAGTTACCTGCAATGTAAATGAATACTCAGAAGCAGAGAAATATCTAACTTTTGAGGGTGACGTGAATGATCTTGTTGCTAGTAATGTAGAACCATTACGGGAAGAACAAGAAGAGTTGGAATAAAGATCTCTCTGTTCTTTTCTTAACACTTCTTTTTAATTTAATTCTAGTCTCCAATATATCATTCCCTGAATTCTATTACTCTAATTTATTGCACAGACCGCTGACTTGGGTTGCGCTATTTTCATACTTTGTCTCACCTTATTTGAACCCTACTTGCACCTCTCTCTCATTCAATTTAATGCGGTATTACCCCCCTGTGTAATACCGATCCAGATTATTGGTTGCTCAATCAATAAGGTTAGGGTTGCTTCACCCAGCTCAATAAAGTTTGTGCTTGCTCCCTGCTCATTCCTGCAAGACTTTCTGCAATCGCCATTCCGTATCCGCACTTCGTTCATCGTCACCGAGTCCTTGGCATGGCTGATTCTCACGATCCTTTCCCGAATGTCAAAGAAAAGCTCACCGCACGAACGAAAAAATCTGCCTTCGAGAAATCACGTCTCGAAGCGGAGGCGAAGAGACTTCGCGAGGAGGCTGAGACTGCAGCGGTATACAAGGATTTCGTCGCCTCATTCGAGCAGGAGCCATCGTGCTCAACCCCTGGTGCGAGCAACCTCAGTGGAACACGAGGATCCCTTGGAAATTCTAGGGACCCTACTGGTGACTCAAGAGGAGGATTCCGGGGGATCCCACCCAGTGGGCCTGGACGAAGACATTTTACCTCCGCTCCAGCAAGAGGCAGTCAGGCAGCGATACTCTTGAGCGGTCCTCAGAACAGAAAGCGAAATATCGACTCGTTGTTTGAAAGAGAGGAAGAAGTTGGTGTCTTCGGTTCAGCCTGCTTAAGTGAACGTGAGAAACGGAGGCTTCGAGAATCAAATATTGGACTCCTCGCGTTCGAGAATTCAGCTCCACCAAGCAGGAGCAAGGATCAATACTCTCACGACGATGACTCTGGTATCCTTGGCCTTTGCGTAAGGATCGGAAATTTAGGAGAATTATTTTCTAATATTGCGTTCCATTTTTCTAGATTCCGACCCAGCTACCAATACACACCCTAAACCTACCCTTCAGATGACGTCTCTCCCACCATCAACTACGAAACTCACCTTGACCGCACTCTTCTCTGCTACCGCTCTAAAACTAGATTCTATTCGTATTATTCCAGCCCCTCCTCCTCCAGGTCCTTCTCAGCCATCCCCATCGGTCCGAAAGGCAGCATCGGCAATCGTGATGTTGTCCCCGGAGACTCCATCCTCTGACATCGATGCTGCGGTGTCCATGCTCAACGGTCGCTATCTTGGCTGTGGATTTTGGCTCGGAATTGGTCGTCATCTGCCATCAACCGCAGTTGGCACTGTTGGCTCCGGACCTATTCCAGCTGCTCTACAAACTTACCCCTTTGGAGCAAGGCCACCTCTTGCCGCATCTCGGTCGCTCTCCCGCGCACCTCCCGTCCATCGAGGAGGGTTCGCTTCTGCTTTTGGATCGTCTCATCGTGGGGTTAGTACTGGGACAAGCGCCGGAGGAGCGGGAAACTTGCTGGTTCAAGTTGAAGCACCGTCCGACCTCAAGGTGCTCAGGCTGATACATAAAACCATCGAATCTGTTCTAACCCATGGTCCGGAATTCGAAGCTTTGTTGATGTCGTCTAATATCGTGAAGAATGACGTCAAATTTTCCTGGTTGTGGGATGCTCGATCCCCGGAAGGAGTTTATTATCGCTGGAAGTTGTGGGAAATCATATCGGGCACACCTCGGGAACAAATCGGTGGTGTCGATATGTTTGAACCCTCCTCTTCCCTGACAACTATTTGGTCACCACCCCGGAGGATGTTAAAATACGAGTGGGCAGGGACACTGAGGGATGTAATAGAGGATGAAGGTTTCAGTAGTGAGGAACTCGAAGACGACCGGGATGACAGCGATAGAGAAGAGGAAATTGAACGACCGATCGGGCTTATGGGCATTGGGGAAGAACGACGGGGTCGGGGTTATTTGGGCGTACTTGAACGCGCAAAGTTAATTCATCTCATTTGTAAGAGTTGTCCACAAACCAAAATATCCAGATAAATGACTGACAGGGTTCGTAGCTAGGATACCCACACAAACTAGTAAGGTTAGGAGAGGAGACGTGGGCCGAGTGATGGCGTTCGCTATGGAACATGCTGAAGGGGGGATGGGCGAAGAGGTTGTTACCGTACTTGTAGGCAATGTAAACCCCCAAGATTCAACGCCTGCCCATTTTCCCTTTCTGTGCTCACGATGGTTTCTGAGTAGGTGGTGAAACCGCTTGCATTCTCCAAAGCTGCCAAAAGAGAGAACACTCCTGACGGTGACGACTATAACGAAGTGGGATCTGAAAATAACGAGGGGAACCTTGATACATCGGCAGCCAAGGTAATTGGCCTCTGGCTGATATCAGATATTCTTTCGAATTCGTCCCTTGGCATTCGGAACGCGTGGAGATACCGGCAATTATTCGATGTTGCGCTGCGTGAGAAGGGTGTTTTCAGTCATTTAGGCGGAGTGTGGAAAGGGAGCGGATGGGGTCGAATGAAGGCAGAGAAGTTCCGGAGGGGGGTGGTCGAGGGGGTCCTAGAATGGTGGGAGGTAAGTGTCTTGATCTCACATTTTGAACTCTTGACAAGAGCCTAATATCTCGAGCAGAAGTGGTGTATCTTCCCACAATATACCCAGGAGGAATTTCTGAGAGCATTTACAGAACCGGTAGATAGAGAGAAGACAATATGTGCACCCGGCTCTCAGCCCCCGACAGAGGGTACTAGCGCTACAGCCCCTGTGGTTCTAACCACTAAGAGCAAGTGGAAAGCTGTGGAGGCCAAGGCAGAGGCTTTCAATGTGGAGTCTGCAGTTCTCGCAACAGCAGAGGATGTGGACGGCGAGCCCATGGCGGACGATGACGTAGATGGCGAGTCAATGGTTGAAGACGTGGACGGGGAACCAATGATAGACGAAGAGGCTGAAATGGAGCCTGAGACATCAGACAATCATGACGGGTTAATACTTGGTAGAAACGTTGAAGCAATGAGCAACTCATGCGGTAAGCCCGCAACGGGGGTGATCATGCAGGGTTTCAAAATAGGATCAACATCGAGCACCGTTAAGGGAGGAATGGGTCCAAGAAAGAGGATGAGGGCCGAGGATATGTTTGCTGACGAGGATGATCGCTCATAGGTGGTGAGCACTTTGTCGGGCCTATATACATCTGGGGACGTTGTATGGTAACAATCTATTAATTTGTGCAAGTTGGAGGGGAACTAGTAGTTATGATAAGGGACCCGGATGTCGCCCAGGTTCAATTTATAATGATGCCCTAAATGTAACATTGAGCAGATAACTCAGATCCTTGTCGCGGCTCGCTTACGAGGGTAAAGACCGGTTGGGAGCATGGCGATGCCACGGAGCGATAATTTCGAACCGATTTTCTAGATGCACGAAAACGCGTGTCGGAACCGCGTGGATTGTCTCAGAGAATTCAAGCGGGAACACGGGCTCTCGAAGCCACGAAGAGTTCTCACGGGTACTTTTCAGCATCAGGCAATAAAGTTTGCGAACTGGGGCGATACACAGCCGTGCTCTAGTGGTGGTCATACCAGGAGTTACAGTCATTTGTCAGCAAGGGGTGCCCTTTCCGGAAAGATATTTTGGTTAGCTTCCACATTGAGTGTGCAACCGTGGCAGCCTAATAACTAAAGTATCGCATCCTGCCTCTCCGATCAGTTGTTGGCGGTGACCAGTGGCCACCCTCAAATTATAGTATCATATGACAGTCCGTGGTCATTCGCTCATGCCAGGACTAGTGGTTAGGGCTGATCATGGTCACAGGAGCTTGGGCTGGGTTTGGAACAAAGATTAGGGAGAGGCGATCAAGAACTTGAAAATTTAAGCGTATATGCCATAACGGTACCTAGGGAGGAGGATTGAAAAAAATACATAAAGATCCCCCACAAAATCCCTGACGACTGATGGCTTTTCCAAACAGATTTGGCCCTAGCAAGATGTCAGTTCCGAGAATATCTTTAAATCTGAGGTTTGTTTGACCTCTAATGCGGAAATATAGTTACCACAAGTGAGATATCAAAGTCAGAAGAAGTGACCGATACATGATAGCAGTAGAGTGCTTACCAAGAATACATCCAGATTTCAAAGGCCAGAAGCAGCGCTGGTAATATTCACAATAGGTCCAAAAGGCCATTACCACCAATAACCTGTGAGATGACTTGCTTCTCCGCATCATTGATCGAAGAAGGTTTAGCTAAGGTATCAACAATTTCTTTCAAAGAAACACAACCTCCCAAAACCAACAGGGAGTCGACCAAAAAGAGTCGGATTAAAGTTAAAGTTTGAAAATTAATGAAATAAAACCGAAAGTTCAAGATAAATGGCATATGGTAGGTCACGAATATTGTGTGGCTTACACAGTAGTGGTGTCCCGAGCCAAATCTGCCATCCAGGAAAGAGCTTCACCCTAAAACTCAGCAGGTCATAGGACGGAAATCTCAACCTCTGCACTATCCGACTCGGATAGATTTCTGTGTTGTGTATGAGTATAAGTCTCCTTTTCTTAGTAAGGTATATGTTTTTGTTTTGCGTCGACAAAAGCACGAAATCCGGCGATTCCAGCAACCCCCACAAGTGAACGATCACATATGAATTTAGAATGAATTCTAGCAAATGACGAGAAAACTCTCCGACAACAGAGTCAATTTCACGAGCATCAACCTTTTACAACAAGTATGTAAAATTACATTAAATAACTTAGAACTGTTAAACCTGCCATTCCAACATAAATTGCTGCATATCAGCTGCCATGAGCATGGGCAAGGTTTGTCTTACCTCTTCCTACATTTCTCTAGCCTGAATCTGAGCCTTGTGCGCAGCTGCCTCCTTCATAGCCCATTTAATGCTTTTCTGTAATTACAATCTGAAGATTAGGGTCTACTGAAACCTTCTTTTTCTTCTGTTTATCTTCCAGCTCCTTCAATCATATTTGTAATTGTTGATTTAAAGCTTGAATGAAGGTGTGCGGATGGTGTTAGGAGTACCGGGATCCGATATCCAGGAAGCAACTCCAAAAGGTGACAAAAAAAGAAAACGAAAATGGAAGAAAAGTGCCATGCAGCAAAACAAAGAAATCACGTGAGGTAAAACAATTCCTACAATGCAAAAAATTGACTGATCAAACAGGATTCATCCTCCTACTGCGTTGCATTGGCCGGAACGTTGCAATTTTAGTGATATAATTTGGGAATTAGGAGTGTGGAGGCAGGGGGCAGCTGGTAGTACCAAGTCACAGAGGCTGGAGGTGCCATAGTCAGAGCAGGTAGGGGGGGGCTGGGAGGCCAGCATGAATGACAGTAGGGGTTGCAGTCTGGCTTTCCTGAATGCTGTCACACTGTGACACAGTGGATGCCTGGCTTCCTCCTGTGCTGCCTGCATCTGCTACCCTTCTAACTAGTAGGTCTCTCTTAGAACCTCCAGGAGAGATCTGCACATGCTGGTATGGAGGGCTCCAAAGTTCTATGGCTAGGTACCCTAAACCCAGATCATAGCAGGTTGGAGCTTTCTGGTAGGTGGGTTATTTATGGGAAGATAGTCCACAAAGAGCATAGTGTAGAGGAGCTAGCAGTACCCAGTTCCTCATTCAATATTAGTTATTAGCTTTGGCATTTAGACTACCATATTTGTTTATAGCCTATTAGATAGGAAAACTCACATCCCCATCTATGACAGCGAAGACTACCTTGCTACTAGGTACCGGAGAACTCCCTACTCTATCTGCCTCCAACTACCCCTCACCCTGGTCTTCCTCCTCTTCCATGGCTGCCATGGTGTAGTGACTAGACAAAGGTGTGCATGATGCTGAACAATCAGAGACTCAGCAGGGGTATTGTAAGAGGGCAGTGTCATCTCCGCAAATTGTCACCAGACTATAGAAAATGGTAGCTATACTATAACACCATTTAGTCCTGTCAAGTGTAGTTCCACCTCATATGACATGTGAATGTATAACAAATTGTAAGAAGAATTTTTTTTACCTCAATCGAGTAATTTTAATTTTTACTAGTATTTTGATTACTAAGTTGTGCAATTGTTCAGAGATTTCTTACAGGATAAGGCAACAAAAGTTGTCTTAAAAATTGCCCTTCGGGTGGTTAGCTGGTATGTTTGTTTACTATGGCAATCTAATCCACAAGCCTGCCAGTAGGAATTCTGCTGCTCAATGCCCCCTAGCCAATACAGGTAGTCTGTCGGTTTAGTATTGTGCACGGTAGGACTAATCTAGGCCTTTTCAGAGATTAACCAGCTGGACCAAGAAAAAGTGACATTTCAAAACTTAAACCTAGCCTGTCCTAGACATATGATGACTTTACTGGGACTGATGGCAGATTTGCCTCTACATTAGGCTAGGTTCACTTGGATTGCTGTACAATTGGCCTGTGCACTTGCTTGGATACTGCTAGACTTTTGTGGCTATAAACAATTTCAACTAGATTGGCCCGAGGTTCCCAAAACTGTGCCCAGTCTGGGTAGACAGCTGACCCATAGTACTGACTAACTACTTGAGATTAATGGGCTCCCTTTAAGAGTTCCTATGATGACCAAGATCAAAGTCTAGTATTTCAGATATTTGAAGGAGAATCCATACACTGAGGCTGAATTGCTCCTTCTGCTATTACTATTTTTAATTTTTAATTTATGGTATATAATTTTTCTCATCTAAGATCTTATCATTTATTTCGTGAAGAAAGAGAAGGATTCCTATGTGGAGTGGGAGAGCATGGACTTTGTATCATATAGAGTATCATCATCTAGACTTTTGTCTAGTGACTTTATCTTCACCCTGCTTAAAGATTCTATACCATAGAGTTATCAAATTAAGTATCTTCTATTTGTAGGCTTGGAGGTCTAGGCCATATCTTGTACTTGATCTAGGTATGACTTCAGGACTACAAGGCTTAGAGCATATCTACTATTGTTGGCAAGGGGTTATGCTTTAATATTGTGATCACCATTGAGAAACAGTAGTTGTTAGAGAGTAAGATGTCCTTCAGGCCTATGACACATTCAGAATTGGTGCATCGTCAGTCACTCTGATCATATTTGAAAAGCATTAGATTTCCTCCTCCACATATTGGCTACAAACTACTCTAAGTAGATTGCTTATGCTAAGTACACCAAAAACTCCTAAGGTGATATATAGGTCAGAGTCCATGATATGCTAGAGATGGTAGAGGAAAGTATGTCCTGTATTGTGAGCACCTATTCTGTGAACAATATAGATTCTCACTGCCAGTAGGCAGCCAGGAGAGGACCAATCAGATTCAGCCTCTAATATACTTGTTAGTTTGATGGGACAGAAGGTTAATAGCCAGGAGAATTAAGACTGAGGTACCACCACCTTGCTACCAACAGCCTACTACTTACCAACTGACAGCTTGGTCAACTGGAGTTTCTTAGCCGTATCCTTGAACAATATCTACAGATGATGCAATAACTCAGCCAGGTCATTAGTGTAGTGCTCAGCTTCAGTAGAGCATGATGTACTATTTCCAAAGCAGATCAAAGTGGGCAATATCTATCATGGACTTCACTTGAGAGTTTGTTTAGTATTTGAGATCAAGGTTGTACATGGTGATGTAGGCCTTGATCTCCTAATGTCATGCCATATAGATGGTAATTTTGTGATAGAACTCTTTGTATCTACATCACCAAATAGCTTATATAATGTTGCCAAATATGCCTACTTATTCCAGTATGAATATTAGCCTAATAGTATCTAAGAGCCTGTTATAGGTTAGATTAAGTATATATACATTCAATCAACAACTGCCATGTTGAACCAGGGGCACCTGTTAGATGTCAACTGGTAACTATTTACATTAGATGACAGGTATTAGTATTATATAGTACAATAGTAAACCAGAATTAGTATGAGATATTTTAAACTGTTTCTTTAGAGTAAGGACAGGCAACAGCATGTTGTCACACTCTACTCAGTTTTACAATCTTAACATTATGCACATTAACTACTTTAGTAGGATTTTTAAGAGAAGTATAGGTAACAGGATTTCCACCAAGGGATGAAGATAATTTACTTACTTGTCCTTTTTCTGGCATATAAATTGCCCTCTCTTTTGATTAGGAGGAGCGATTCAGATGGGCTGGATTATTTTTATTTTTTGTAAAAACAAGAATAAGTTTTAACTCAATTTTTCTTTGTATTTATTATTGTACAATTACAGGTGGTAGGATAGCTGAGTTGGTTGGAGGATGGAAAAAGCAGGAGAAGCGGTATGAAAATGGAAGAGAAGTGTGGAGATGGAAGAGAAATGTCAGGAAGGAAAGGTTATAGTAGGTGGAGGGGGGCAGAAAGTCACAAAATAAGCTTTAAAGCTGAAGTAGGATACTAATGCTAAGTGACATCACCTTTAAACCTCTGGAGATACTGATACCAAGTCTCGTCACATTCAGGCCAATGGGGTGCTGATACCTAGTGTCATTGCTTGCTCACTTAATAGGAAATGATGTATTTTCTACAAACAACTCTTCCACATTATATGCACAAGTATGTCAACGTCAACTGAGTATGGCTGAACATATGGGAAACAAAACAGGTGTCAGAGAGAGAAAACTTAGCAAATTTATTCAAATACTTTATGAAATATTAATATTAAGGATCACTGCTAATACTATATTGTCTAGATTGATACAATGAACAATTGATACACCATTGATTACATTACTGCATATTTTAGACTCGTGGTAGTAGAATAGAATAAATTCTTCTAGGCTTCCATTTATTGCAATTCCCAGTATTGGAGCTAGCACCTCATTTCTGTACTTCGAGCAGCTTCCAATACTGTCTGCGCTGTACCTCTCATATATTCCCATAGATTTGAGTTTCATTCTGTTTCCCTCATGGAATTGCTGTCTGCATTTCCACTCTATATGGTTACATGAATGACAGTACACTTGGTGTAATAGCAGCTGTCTATTTAAGCTTGTCTATGATATGATATTGATAGAGATATAATTGGTATTGGGTTCAGCTCTCTCATCAATCACGTGTGGTAATATTACTAGACTCTGTCCCCACAGTGGTTCTAGGTCTCAAGGACATCATATATTGAGTTGGATAATGTTGCTAGTATTCGGTCAGAGTCATCTGCTGCTTACTGCACCATTGATTCATTAGCCTGCTTGTGGTCAGCTTTAAAGTTGAGTGGTAGTATATGGATTTACCTTTGGCCTATACTTGTAACGAGGTTGGTACAATATGTGAAAATTGCATTGTCTCTATGATAGAGATACCTGCTCATGGGCAATGTTGCTGAGTGCTCATTTTACCTGTCACAATCAGAATTTACCATGAGGTCAAGTGGGTATTCAAGAACTGTATTTTCTATAAGCCATGAGTGTACTGTTTCAATACTTATAATAAAGATACTATCTAACGTCATTTACGGCGAAACTGCTTTTGACTTAGATCCCGCTCGGTCCTAATGGTGCAATCTGGATCATAGTCCTCCAGGGTCATAGCACCTCTCCTGTGAAGAAAACTATTAAATTTAAAGATTAAACTCCATCCTGAAACTCCAAACCAGTACCCGGTATAAACAAAAGAAAGTGAACCCCAAAGAAACTGAACCCCATTGTGCAAATGCCAAAATTAATAATTTCATTGAAGAGTAATTGCTTCAACTACCCCCCCCATGATAGACCTATTATTAGCACCCTGATTAAGCTCTAATGCCTCCATTTACTCCCAGAGATCTTCTGCATCACCAGACGATGTGGGTTGACCATGAAGTGTGGGGGATATCTCTGACTGGGTGGTGTCTGATATCCGTGGTTTGCAGATGCGTTTGGTGTTCAATGAGGCGTACTGTGATGGTACACTCGTTTTGGCCTGCCTAGCTGCCTTCGCGGTATCTACCCACTCCCGCTCCTCACGTAACATCAGAATCGTGTCTGATGTAACCACAGTAGTCTCAGTCAACTTGGGCTGGTCGGAGGTCTTCCCTTTTTTTGCCTTTCCTACCAAGACTCGATACTGTTTATGGGCCTCCTCCTTGAGCACTTTATCAGCAATTGTTTGCTGAAACCCTTCTACAAGGCCGGAAAGAATTGATTTCAGCTGTTTGGAGGAGGGGGTATCCTGAGTAACTAAAGAGTAGGCAGTTTGCATTGCGCCACTAACTGCACGACGTGTTTTTGGAACGTGAAAGTTGGGGTTACCGGCAACTGCCAGAGGATGGAGATTCCCACTGGGTAGCTCCTTTCGCTTCACTGTCCCAAGTATTCACTGGGAATTAAAAGAAATTATACCTACGGCTTCCTAAGCACTCTCAATATTGCTTGAGGTGAAAGCTAATTGTCTAGCAGTCATCAAGATCTTATAAAATAAGTAATTAGTTTGTGTATGAGTAGAAGATAGAAGTTTTTAAAAATTGGAAACACTAACGGCAAAAATTCTCTCTTATTCATACCTGCATGGCCTCTCTGTACAAATTCGTCCAGGCCATTCCCATAATGTCTCTGCAAGGGACCAAATAGTCCAATATCTAACAGTTGTAGCAGGTGGGTGGAGTGAGCCGGAAGGCACAAAGGAATAATCTTCACATTGAGGTAATAATCAAAAAATCGCCAATTGAAATGTGAACTATGTCCATCTAAGATCAGAAGACGGTAGGCATTTCCAGCACTATATAGTCTGTTGAAGTTTAAACAGTTAGTTCAATACAAAATAAAAGCTTTCTGAGTCTTAGTAGTAAATAGTTACCTCTCCCGTGTTTCACAGTCAAAAACCTCCTCTAACCACTACATTCCTAACATCTCGTTACTCCACCCCTTTTCCGAAACTCCAAAGACTGCCAAATTCTTTTTTTTTAGCTTTGAATACCAGCCCATATAATGGGCCTTCCTTTTATTTATGATCTTAGGGCAAAGAGCAAAGCCCGCACCGGAGACACACTCAATCACTGTAACCAACTCCCGGGAGCCATCCTGTAACAAATTTGTTGTCCTCCTCCCCTTTTTACAAATTACCTTACGCCGGGAAGATACCCCCATCATGAACCCCTTCTTGTCCATATTATAAATATTGGACTGTAAAATATCATAAAACTTTATTAGATGTTGTAACTAGATTCTCAATTAATAGAAATATAGGAGGAGGATAAGGGATAGTCTAACCTTATTAAAGTAATCCTTTAGCACACGTGGATCACTGGCCCGAACTCTGTGACGATCTATACGAGTGCTCAACTTGGCGGCAAGGTAGGAGTGGTGGCCAAGAAACCGTGACATCCAATGCTTTCCTAATACATGATCATTTATCCTTCGAGATATAATGGCCTGGGCCATCTCCTTAACTAGGGACATCTTCGCCGGATGTCCTCACTCGTCCAAATACTCACACCATGGAACCACCGAATTCTCCTTAAAAGGTGTTAAAACCTGCATTCTCTGATGCCCACCCACCAGGGACCCGGCCCCTTTCAACATACCCTGCAAGGTTGAATAAGCGATACAATACTTCTCGGCCATACCTTTGATCGAAGCTTCTGAGCTCTCATGGTAGAACTTAACAGCCACCTGAAGTAAAGCTTCTTTTTTGTCCTTCCTTAGCTGCTTGATTCGCGGCATCCTGGTTGATTTAGTGTTGGTCCGGTAATCTATGCGACCAGGGCGAGTCTCTTTGTTGTGTGCGGGGTAAGTGTTTGACCTCCTCTTGGCACGGAGCCGGATCCTGGTACCGAGCAGTCTCCCCATCAACAACGTTATCTCAGATATCAGTTCATATGAACCTACACTTTACCGTTAGTAACCTTTTCCAGTTGCTCCAAGTATCTATTGCAATCTGAACCCTGGTACATGTCTCTGAATCAAGGCAGACAACCAACATATATTATAGTAATCTAACTCAGCAAACTTTGTAGAGTGCGTATGAGGCAATCATCAATGAAGCAAATAATAATTAACAGCTTCATTTTATCAGTGCCATGTTCTGGGACCCAGACTCAGATAATCCAAATATCACTAGGATGGCTAATCAGAGCATAAATTTTTTTGTCTCCATTCCTTTACATCTGTTCTGTTCCCTGTAGGTTTAGCCATACTCAGTTGAAGTTGACATGCTTCTGCATGTAATGTGGAAGGGCTGTTGTAGAAAATACATCATATCCTATTATGCCAGCAAAGAATGACACTTGGCATCAGCATCCTGGAGGCCCACAGGTGACTACACTTAGTACCAGCATCCCAAGAGGCTTAAAAGTGATGCTGCCTAGCATTGGTATTTCCCTTGGGCTTTAAATCTTATTTTGTGACCTTCTGTCACCCTGTTCCAACTATTACTTAAAATGAAAACACTAATAGATTAGATTATACGGAAAATACCTAACCTGTTATTATAGGATTAGGCACTAAGTAATTTGCTACCTTGTAGTGACAGGTTCCTCTTGGATTTATTCCTATTCAATATCCTCCAGTTCGATATCTTCCTATTTGATGTCTTTTGATTCTATGTCTTCTGATTTGATGTTTTTATATTTTATATCTTCCTCTTTCACTTCTTCCGGTTGAGTTTAGATAAGAGGACTAGTTATTGCAAGGTCCCAGAGGGCTGAAGTACCCAGTAGGCTTAGTATCAATTCAACGATTTTATATCATGTGAGGACTGCCCATACCTAAGGTGTTGGTATGTTGTTGGATAATGAGTAAGTGATCCTCTCAACCTCCTATCATAGTCCTTAATTGTTTCAATCACTAGCTCCTTAGTATATAGCTTGTAATGCCCATTATTGACAGTGTCTGCATTGATGAGAGAGTCATAGACAGGAGGTAATCTCCTCATTATTTGGCCAATTTGGATGAAATAATGGATAGGGAAATCAGTAATATCCATAAAGCTCCTTACTAGTATTTTGACTTTCACAGTTTGTCTATATCACTTATCTAGACTTTTATCTAGTTGGCTTAAAATGAAGTCTATAAATAACTAATGTATACTCTGTTTGCAACGATAAGTATATCATTTATCAATATTCCTTTCTACAGAATTTAGCAGCTACTACCTGCCCTGTCCGGACACAACTTTTACCATTACTATATTTGGCATCAGGGGATACTGTACTGTAAATCTTTAATATTTTGAGCCATAAATATGAGAATTTTAATTGTATAGGTACTCATAGTTCAGATAAGAGACTTGTGTTATAAATATGTTAGGTGTAGGTGTTGTTGATATTGTAGTTGTTGTAGATATGTGAAGGTTCTTGGTATGGACTCCTTCCATTATAGATAATTCACATTATATGTTCAACTTTCATAACATCTGGTAAATTAAAATAAACTTTAAGATGTTTTCTGTTTCCCTTTGAGATTCAAATATTACGAGAATCTTTATCATTTGCTGTAGTTCCTTGATTTATGGATCTTTCCAATAATGAGATCTTGGACTTGCTTCCTTATAAAACAAATGATAAGTAATGTCTTGTAAAATAAGTATTTTGTGTACTGGACTTGTTTGACTACTAGTTACTATTGTCTCAGAATAAGTGCTCTGAAACTGCATTCGGTCTACATGAGTCGAAATAATCTCCGGCAGGTAGCTTCGACTCTTCATAACATGATGTACAAGGTTGACTAAATGAACTTCAATCATGCCTACCTGATGTCCATTAAGCTATTTAAAATTCGCCAGAGCAGGCACATGTAAGAAAGACCTAAGCACTGTACGTGCAGAGCTGGATATTGTCCACATATCAACAGTTCAGTATATATTATCAGTGAATTGTATTACCAACAAAGAACAAAGCACATGGTACTGTACTCTACTGGGGTGAATACACGATTCAGACTACAAACTTGATCCAGATCCCACTAAATAGGAGTGATATAAATTTCCTGAATATGTTGTACAGGTGTCTAGTACAGAAGAAACCACTAATATTACATTCCTGCTAGCCAGTAGGCTGATAGATTATTGCCTCTCCAAAGAAGTAATCAGAGAAGTTGATAGATGTAATAAAGAGTTCTGAGACCCATGTGAGGACCTACAGGTACTATTCACAAGTGCTCATAATTTCAAACATGGATAGAGGTTTATTCAGAGTAGAGTCATGAAGTTGTACATTAGTAAATACTTCTTAAATTGTTTCAGTAATTCTGTATCTCTGGGCTATACCTCTATGAATCCCCTGGAGAACTACTTCTAATTATTGGATCTGCACTTGATGTAACAACAATAATAGTTTGAAGGACTGGTTGACAATGGTGGTAGATATTTACCCTTTTTCAATTACAAGATACTAGATTGTATCAGATATATCCTTTACTGCATTGACTATAAAGTTGACCATGTCTAAGGCCCATAGTATGAATACTACTGCGAGGGACACCAAGTATATCCAGAAATGCATAGAGCAGATTGGTAGTATGATGTTCAAGTACAGTGTCTGAATAGTTTATAAAAATATAGGCTAACTATTAGTACAGGAGATAATTCCACAGGTATGATAATAGTCTAAATTATTAGAATATCTAATCACATGCATCTCAGCAAGATTTCTGATAAGAAAATGTTTCCAGTCTATATTTCATTTGGGAATCTCCTGGTAACCAGACATAATCGACTTGACCCAGTGGCTGTCCTACTGCCTGTATTATTACCTACTCTAAGCAAATTTTTGAAGTTCTCAATAACAGGTGAACTGCAGAGACAGATCAATACTGACAGGCTACATGACGTATTAAAACTTATATTTGAGCCATTACAAGAGACAGCACTGAATGACATTCCACATGACTGTGTTGACAGAAATATTAGGAGGTGCTTTCTGACCTTGATTCTCTTGCTTAATAACAATGTAGAAAATATGGCCCGGAACCAGATAGAATCAAATACCTGTTCCAAATATGTGATGCCACAGGTGGAATTGGGAACATATGCCAGAACAAAGCATAAGAGGAAGGATTATGCGAGACTTTAAGAATAAGGAAAGGGACCTGGGTCACCAACCTCCCAGTCAAGTAATACTGGTGTTCTGTTAGAAGCCTCTGGTACTACCATAGTGGGAAATGTTTTTTATGGACTTAATTAAATGTGGTACCTGATTTTTACCAGCTGAATAGGCTCCATCTAGTCTATCTTAGATTGTTCAAGCATATGATAGACAGGATTCAAGGATTTCTCAAAAAATGTGCTGAGATGCAGGCTTTTAATGACACTTGAAAGGCTTTGCCACCATACTAGGAACTCTCTGTGCTAACAGAAACCTATTGCGATATTGCAAAGTAGCAGGAAAAAGAGATGAGGAATGTGGGATATTGTTTTTTAGAAGGTCTCACTATAGCACTGTAACAGCCAGGTAGTATAAAGCGAAAAGTGTCGTAGGCAGCGACCGGCGTCCACTCA
>NW_003298912.1:0-6224 GCF_000151645.1 Tuber melanosporum
CGTCGGTCGGCACTCGGGAGTCGCACACCACGTAACGTGAAGGGAGCTGGAGAGAGGTGTTGGCAACTTCGATAAATGAGAGTCTGTGCGCAGTTACCATGATGAGGGGCTAGTGAACTCGCATATGCCTAATACTATGCCTGTTATCTTTAGTGCTTGAGCAGGGTGAACTCAACCCTGACTAGATTAGTAGTGATTGGACTGCCCTCCTGTACCTCCTGAAAGACCTCTCTTTCCCTTCTCTGGACATTGATGCTACAGACAAGTATCTTGAAAAGTGGCTAGAAAAGCACCTTCAGTTTCTTACCACAATCATGCATCAACACATGCTTACAAACAGAGCTTTTCCTATTACAAACTCCGGTGAAGTGTCATGCTATTCGACTTATACAGGCTCTTTTATACATTTTCCAAGGCTCACAGTCATAATCTCTCTTTGTCCTCCCTAACTGTACCTGTATATTACAATAATAAACCCTTTATGGTAATCAACTATATAAAGAGATAGTCCTCTAAAGACATCCTCTTGCTCAGGTCACACCTCACTCTATTTGCTAAGCAAATAAGGCTACCTACAGAATGGTACCAGAAAGGTTCCTAGATCTCTCTGGAGAGTATACAATCTTACCACGCAACTCTACACTTCTAGAGTAGTGCTTTCTACCTAAGCCACTACTCCTATTATCTATTTTCCTATAGAGATATCCTAATGTATCTGTAATATCCACAGAGATGATTGCTAGGGTCCTGTTAAAGTTGTCTACCATATCTCCTCCTAGACACTATTGCATCCCTAATGGAGAATGGATGAGAATCAATGTTCTCAACTCTAAACCTCTAGTACAGTGCCTAACCCTTCTCTTGAGGGTAGCTACTATGTAAGGACCCTCAAGAGGGCCAATAGGATTTTCCTTCACAAACCTGATAAGCTAGACGACTCCACCCCAGACTTGTTCTGGATAATGGTACTTTACGAGACAGTTTCCGAAATCCTACATGAAATTGACACCACTCAGTTGGCTCTTGTAGCCAGGTCAGTTAGCCTTATCAATTCACATCAGTGTAACTCCCTTACTGGACTCTCTAACTTCAATGCCTTGAGTACTCTGGTCTAACAAATTACAATCAGGCAAGCTCTACTATCTAAAGTTTCTTGTTATGTCCTAGATATTAAGCGTAGTCTTGATAATATCTCTTCCTCTATACTGTCCTTGAGGATCAGTTCTAAGGTAATTCCTGCCTACCAAGTCAACTGAGTCAGTTCATTTCTTACAGACCAATAGTGCCATTTGCTTTTCCGAATCACGCCTAAAGTCTTTTCTCATATTTCACTTAGTACTCCTCAGGATTTCTCTGGTTCTCATTTGTTATTTTTGATATGCAAATTCAATTTGCACATTTCTATAGTCTAATTGATTTTGTTTTCTGATGTTGATGGTTTTTCTGTTACTGTGTCTACTAGTTCATATCAGGACAATGTACAGGTTCTTTAGCATATTTTCTCATCACTTTCATACAAGGCAACAAAGATTAATGCTACTTTCTCTATTTTCAAGTCCGAACTCATCTACTGGTATACACTGAAAGGCTGAGACACAGTCTCTATGCTACCTATTGCACTTGACAGTGACCTATTTCACCCATGTAAGACTATAAGGTGGCCCAGCTACTTGTTTACCCCCACACTAGAGATAACTACTTACTTCTTCAAGCGGCTAAGACTGCCTCAAGGGACTTTCAGCATAGTCTGAAACCTGTCTCATACCCGTAATAGTCTTTTTCACGAGTCAACTGGGCACGAGCAAGGCTCGAGCCTTAATCTGAAGGGGTTCGAACAGTGGCCCACCAGCTGGCTCGCATTACTTGGCACCAGTGCCGCATATCTATTAAACCATCACAACCTCCAGCCGCTACAACTCCATGCTTCCTACCATCATGTACCCCTTCCATATACTATTCACTCTGCCAACTACTCCCTCTACCGATCTTCTGCCACTACTTTCCAGTAGTCTACAACGAGATCGAAAAACATCACTAGCAGATTACTCATGCTAACCAAGCCCTGGCTTGGGCTATGGGAGGTGGGAACTTGGAAAGAGGTAGAGGAAACCTATGGGGAACATTGAAATTACGAGGCAGATACAGAAGGAGATGGTGAGCTTGCCCAAGAATTGGACTTGGGGATAGTAGGATAGTCCTTTGGCTAGTTGTATATATTTTCAATCTGCTATATATGATATATAGTTTTTTTTAAATGACAATAGCAGTATGCAGAAGTGTCATGGAGACCCTAGCAAATGTCTTTGTGGCTAGAGCCAGCTCGTGAACAATACTAGCCAGTAAGGGTATTTCCCTCTACACAGTATGCCGAATTGCCTCTGACCTGTTCCTCTTCATTCTTACTTGGAGGACTAACCTCTTTATCACCATACTCGCAACACTTGACAATTAATCCACATGCTAGAATAAGATGCCCCGATGGCTGACTAACTGCTTTGCCTCCAGCCCTACTTCTATCCTGGCCTGTGAGGCCAGTCTTCCTCTAATAGTCATATTTTTGCCATATAACAGGAAAATGGCCACCCTATATCTGGTATATTTCTCTCCACTCATCAACCTTAAAGTAAGATGTCTTCCACTAGACTTCCTCCTGTCAGTGGAACAGGTCTGGAGGACTACTGCACAGAGATCTCTTCAATATAAGTGCAGATATTATGTTCCACTCAGCTGAGACAAATATTATTCCATTCAGCCTAGTCGATGCTACCTACTACTTGATATATTCTGCTATTTTCTCCTCCTTGTCATAGTCAGCATTAGTATCTTTGGGCTGTCACATCTAGTCCTCCTCCTCCCAGATTTACCTCCCAATTGCGATTCTGATCCCTACCTCATATATACCACCTTCAATGCAAAGCCTAAGCTCTACCGAATTACTGACTTTGAACTACAGGTCCCCCTCCCCTACTCATTACTACCAGTACTTGATGACTTCTAAGCCACATCTCTTTATAGCTGTAGACAGATTTACCATAAGGTGAACATGCTAGATACAAGTATGTAAGAGCAAACTTCCAGGTCTTAGCTCTTAGGATATGGAAGGAAAACTGGCCTTTTGACCATACTACAGAGTGGAGGATGAGAACCTCCACTACATACTAGTATCCTGCCCAGTCAAGGCTGATCTGAAGATTCTCCATCTCTGAAGAGTACTTAATATTAGTTCTGACTCATCTCAGTAGTCCTTGATCACGCAGGTTGCAGGATTAGCAGGGTACATACACGGGCAAAAAATTAATTACTATATCAGATTAGTCCACTGCAAGTCTTGACGTAAATATTTCGCTGCTCACGTCCCATGTTGCTTGTACATTCTAAGTATCCAGTTGCACCTAACCTATCCTGAATTTATTCTAAGCAAGGATCTACTCATTTTCATCTTCTAATTTAGACTCATCAATATGGATATTTGCTGATATCCTAATACAAGACAGCAGAGAGTCTGAATCATAATAGTAAGCCACATACTAGCTATTAGTATATTCACTGTGTACTAGAACTAAATCTAAAAATATTGATATAAATAGGAAACGTGTAGCAGGAAATGCTATTTTAGTCTGTTGAAGAATCACAGTGTCTAAATAGCCTATGAGTAGAATATAAAAGTGAGTGATAGTTGTGATTGTTGGGATAAGTAGTAACCTGGATATTATGTTGTATTATTCGAAAACTGACTGTTCCTGTATGATTAAAGCTAATAACTTAGGACAGCATTATACTCGATTGCAGCTTCTTATTACATCAAAGAACATCTGACTACTATGTGTTTCCAAGGAGTTACCTCCTGTTTGTATGCTGAAAATGTGTTGAATTAGATGTCAAATTTCATCCTGAATACTCTAACACATAGGTTGACATGTTTCATCCTAGGCCTACCTGATACCAGCTTTCCAACAGTATAGAGAACGTGTTTCTGGCATTAATATTGGTAGAGATACAGGCTATTACAAAAATAGTCTTGACTCCTAAGGTGTTGACAATACACAGATTTTCATTCCAGATTCTCTCCTGAATATCCTGATGCCTAGGTTGACACTTCCTTTCCGAAACCTACTCAATACCATTCCAGTGGTATAAAGAACATCTTTCCAGTACTATTATCTGTTGAGTAACAGACTGTTTTGTACCTCGGCAATACTCTGATATTGACACTAGATTGATTCCTTAATTCTTTGACATGTAGCCTGATGCATCATGTCTAAGACCCAATCAATGCCAGCTCCCAAAGCCTTGTAATGAACACCTTCCTGGCTCTATTACCTGCAGAGTTACAGCCTATTTTATACTCTTGTGGTATGCTGACCTTAACATCAGTTTCCTTACTTACTAAGTAGACATATAAGATGATACATTAAGTCCAGGACCTACTCCACAGTAGCTTTCTAATGATGTAAAGAACACCTTTCCAGCTCTATTATCTGTGGAGTAACAGGGTATTTTGTACACTGTTAAAGTATTGATTCAGACTCCAGATTTCGCCCTGAATACCCTGACATATAGGCTAACACTTTGTAATCTTGACCTTCTTGACGCCAGATTTCCAATGCTATAACGAGGGTGCTCTCAGCATTGATCTCTGTGGAAATACATGTAGCTATAAATACTGTCATTTTGGGCAACGGTCTGACTATGTACTGTCTTTAATGCCAGATTTTATCCTGCATAACCTGATGTGCAGGTGGATACTTTAAGTCCTAAACCTACTGAACATCTGTTTTCTAACGGTGTTTAGAATATATACTCCGAATTAGTACTGGTGGAGATAATACCTATTATAGCTATTAAACTTAATATTACTTCTGTATCCTTGCTCAATTATTGTAATCTAATCACAGTATCAATAAAGATAAATCTTGAAGTACAATATTAATGCTCTTTTTGCAATAACTTAGGTATAAGTTATACTTTATATCAGCTGTGTCTTGTGAATTCCATATTTAAAGAGTCATATTCTAATGTCGGTTACTACATCTAGCTGTCTTCAGTTGTGTCGGACTGTGATCAGTTATATCTATTTCTATTCTATTTCATTCTATGGCATCTTGATCTTGATTGCTATATCCACTTATGTTCTGACTTTGATTAACATGTCTACATATATCCTGAACTGCTTTTAGCATTTCAGCGTTCTGTATGTCACATGTGCTGAACACACAGAACCCTTGTGCATATTTATACAGATGTATCTCTTGCTCAAACCCGTTACCTGCCTGATATGCCAACCAGCAAGCCTCTCCTGTTACCTATTATACATCTGCTAAAAAATATCTTCTATCCAATATATTGCACTTGTACCCCAATTTAAGGATATCGCTCCTGCATCCTCTGTATTCTGTATACTCAGTTATTGGTTTTAATATCTACTTGCATCCAATGGATATAAAATTCCATTTGCACACTCCATTGTGTCTTGACATGATGTTGCCTCTCTTGCTGGTCCTGCCAGTACTGGGATTATTCTAATTGTTTCTTTCTGGTCCAGTTGCTCACAGCTTCAACTTGTCACTTGCCTGCATCCTGACTCAGGGTCTAGTTACTAGCACCCTTCCAAGGACATTTAGTATTACCCCACTACACCCTATCATATGCTGATATAATGTTACTCCAACCTATGTCCTGCCCATGATTGAGTTATCCACACTGCTACTTCCTCAATCTAAACCCCCACCTTTACCACTTCTTTTGCTAGCATTCTTTCTGTTACTGGTTTATACTAAGTATTTCTGAGTATGGTGATGCGGCAGTCTGATGTCATGCCCCTTTTATCTCTACTTATAGCATCCTGATGTAGTCCTACATATTTGCCAACACTCCACTTCCAGTTTCCCATTTGCAGATGGATTTCACTTATGGAGCTTTTATAACTTATTACTTTTATTAAATTGCCTCCTTTACATATAGTTTCTAGGCACCTGCTGATATTGACCTGAATCCTTATTTCCTAAGTTCAATATATCATGGGTGTCAATGTTTCCAGTACAATCTTTTATTCATTATATCACTTACCTACATAAGAGGCCAAATTGAAAACTAAAAATGACCAGTCAAAATAGTAGGTTATCTGTTTTCAATCAGCCCTCTTGTATAGGTAATAGTTTCTATATACAATATAGTAACAATATTATGATCCTCACCTATGGGTACAACCAAGTTCCTATCCTGTA
>NW_003298912.1:8261-12975 GCF_000151645.1 Tuber melanosporum
TCAGTAATATCTGTATTGAATTCACAGTCTGACTGTGGATATTGGTTTTGGTGTAGAGTCCTGCAAAGAGCTTGCTTGCTGATTGTTAATACAACATGTGTATGATGTATACTGAACTGTGAACGCAAGGACAATGTCCAGTGTTTTGTATATAGTTCGTAGGTATTTCTTATATGTGCCTACTTGGATATTATTTTAGTAGTAGAAGAGATGTTTTGTAGGTATGGTGGAAGTCGGTTGAGTCAAATGTGCAGGTCTTTGTATGTAGCACTAAAGCTACCTGCAAGACCTTGTTTTGACATGTATAGACTAAATTCAGGTTCAAGGCATCTATCCAGAGTGAATAGTAACTAATTATCAAACAGGTTTAGTGCCTAACATACCAAACTCACCTGGTATTGCCTATAGTTTGCTTTATAAACAAGAATGGTGAAGATCTCATTTTGAAAATGATCTGCATATTGATATGCATCAGCTAATGATGAAGATTCTTTGAGGATTTGAATCCCAAATGGAATCAGCAAAACTTTTACCATTTGTTCAAAATCTCCAGATTACTTGCAATTTAAATATATAATGTGAATCAACAATGATGGAAGGTACCCATACCGGGAATCTTCACACCTCTATAACATGCAAAACATTTACCGTATTCACAACCAAAGTTCATTAAATACAACATGAGTACCGAGATAATCAAAATTCTAATATGTCTGGTTCAAAATATCAACAATGTACAGTCCGTCCACATTCCAAATGCAGCCAAGGTAGAAGTTTTGCCCTGATAGGTCAATCAGCTTCTGCCAAATTCTCTGCAGTGGAATATTGACAAGAGAGATCCTGATTATTACAAACTTAATAAGTAAATAATTTCCATAATTTCATGTTAAGCGAGAGGGACAAAGATCTGTGTAAATGATAGAGATACACTGTGAAAGAGCAGATGTTACCAAAAACCTTTACCAATCTCAATGACCTCCCAGGCCAAGATTTCCTGGAGATCTTCCAGAGTATGAGGAGATTGTATATTGTCTGCAACTCTCTTAATAATGTATCTACCATAAATGATGTACCTCATATGCAGGAGGCTGATAAGGGAGTCATTCAAGTGACTAAGGTTTGTGGTAGGAAGTTGCGAGACTTACATGCTCAACATCCTTCAGATGCACACCCATCATGAATATAGGTAGTCCTTTTAGATCATCTAATTGTTCAACTAATGTGAATACTACTGAGTACTCCAGCACTCTAGGATGCTGTGATGCCTGGTCCTGTCATCAGTATTGCAACGGAAAATATCGAAGATAGAGATGTTGAATAGGAAAATGTTATACCAGAAGATATTAAACTGGAAGACATCAAACTAGAACACATTCAATAGGAAACTGGTTTAATGAGAATATGAGAAACAGAAACCTGTAGTGTGTGCTCCAGCAAATTGCTTGGTGCCTAACCTAATACCACCAGATCAGTTCTTTTGCAAATAATCTACTTGATTGGTATTTCTACTTACAGAATAAAGATATGTAGATTGGAAAGCACTGGTCAGGCATCTGCATGCTGTTCATATTGTCTGGGTCCGCTCTTCAAGACATGGCTATGGACCAAATGTAGGTACACAGTATTACTGGATTTATTGGCATTTAACTCATATATAAGGTGCAAAGTTTACTGAGTTACATTTCTATAATATATGTGGATTGTCAAGTATAATGGTGAGATATCTACTAGGGTCCAAATTACGATACATACTTGGATCTACCAGTAAAGGTTGCCAAAGTCAGGATGAGGCTTCTGGAGAACGGATATCTGACTTAGATTATGTTTTCATCAATAACAATGAAATGGTATGTACATAGCTGTTATCAATTACAGTCCTCAAAGACCTACATGATATCTTAGTATATTCTGATCAAGACTAGAATTATGAGCAGCCAGTAATACCACATATGAGAAGGCATATCTATCTCGTGAAAAATGAGACCATCAGATAGGATACTGACAAGATTGTATATATAGGCCAAATGCATTTCCAAACTCTACCACCTGACTTTATAGCTTACTACGAGTAGACTAATAAGGCTAGGGAGCACCAAGCAGGAGATAACTCTTACAGATTATAGGCAACATTATCTGGCTTGTTCTCAGATAATGTAGAGACCCAAAACAGCCATGAGTATTACCAGGAAGATTACCACAGCTGGTTGGAGACAGAGATGAACACTCCTCCCTACCAATTATATTCCCTTTACCATCTAATCAATAAGAACTATTAATAGACAACTGTTGCTAGAACTAGTGCAACAACATTCTCTCAGAGATATGGAACGGAAGCGCAATAGGCAATTGGATAAGAGATACTGGACGGAGTACAAATACAAGAAAATACAAGTAAAGTCCAGTGCAGAGTTGTATTCAATGTATCAGGATATACAGAATATACAGTTCTCAGTCTAATACTAAAGGTTTCAATAAACCAAAACTTAAGAAACTTCATAGTGCTCTATGATACTGAGCTTGAACAGTGATGGGATGGGATTAACCGTGTACCAATTGTGCATTGTCACTACCTAGAGAATATTGCATATCGGCTATGGTTTTTAGCATTAGTATTTCATGGAGTGTTTAAATAAATTTGTTTAGTCTCCTCCACCTGACAACTGATCTGATTATCATAGGTCTAGCCTATCTCAAATTACAGTTAACACATATGCAGGTCTAAGATAAGGGGATCGTGGAAAATGCATTGCATTCTATTATGTCAGCAAGTGACATCACTTGGCATTAACATTTCTCTGAGACTTAGAAGCTTATTTCATGATATCCTGCCTCCCTCCTACTATTTCTCTACCTTCTACTCACCTTCTCTTTCTTCTACATACCACTTTACTTGCTTATCCTGATCAAATGTGACCTTCCTTCAAAAAAAACTTTTTCTTTCAACAAACTCCATTTTTAAAAAATAACAATTCTAATAAAGCACGCCTCTGCTCACCTGAATAGCTCCTCTTGATAAGAGAGTGGAGAATTGATATGCCTGAAAAAGGTAAAGTATGTAAATTACTACCATATCTTTGTGGAAATCCGGCTGCTTGTAATTCACTTGGTAGTCCTACCGAAGTGGTCAATATGCCTAATATCATGAGTTTTGAAGAGATAGGAGTCTGATAATGTGCTGTTGTTAGTCCTAATCTATAAGAGTAGGAGTAAGCTATCACAGCTGAATCATAGTTTATAGTCATAGGACATAAAGCTATCATGTGAATAGTAATCAACTGTGATCTGACGAGTACTCTCTATTCGACACGGTAGTTGAGGATTCAGCATAAGTTTAATTTAACCTACAATAAGTTCTCTGAATCTATTAGGCTAACTGTTGTACTCCAATAAGGAGCCATTATGGCGATATTTGTATATGCCAAATAGTGCTGTAGGTTCAAAAATTCCTACTGCCAAACTGCCATTTATACAGCATGGTGCTAGGAGATTAAGGCCTATATCGTAGTATGCTACCTTTATCCCAACTGCCTGACCGGCTTCCAATTAGAGTCTGTGATGCATTTTGTCTACTTCTATCTCAATTTCAAATAGAACGTTACACTCATTAAAGCCAAGCACTGTGCTGATAATGTGGTGGAGCTCTTGCATCATCTGAGGACCTTGGTTAATAACTTGACCAACAAATTCAAAGAGACCAAGTAGCCTCTTGGTATACAGAAGGCTGGTTGTAGTGAGGACACAGGACCTCCGTGTAAGTGTTCTTTCTCATTGATTTTCTGATATCCTTGTACTGTCGATTATATTAGTGGCTAACTCAGATCAGTCCTCTCCTTACTACTCATGAGTATTGAGAATCAATATTGTTCACACAATGAATGCTCACAATGCAGGGTATCCATTCCTCAACTACCACTAGTAGACTATAGATCTTGACTAGTGAATTGCCTGAGGATTGATTCATACACCTGATATCATAAATCTGCCCAGGATAGTTTGCAGGCAGTATGTGGAAGAGGACATCAAATGCCTACAGTATCTGATTGCAGCGACTGGTAATGGCATATGTATACTACGTTAGGTATCTGAAGAACCTCTTCCTCGATGGTAACTCATCTTTCTCAATAGAGATAATTATATTCCAGCATGGCTCCTTGCTAACCATGGTTGACATTTACTGGACATGCTAGTCTTAGAGCCTTGTCCTGATTAAGGTGAGGGGGAGGTCCAAACTCTCTAGCCTGGGATTACTTAGAGTAGGCCAAAATTACCACTACTGCCATGCAAGATGAAGAGGACCAGAGGGAGGAATAGTTGAAGGCAGGAAGATTAGAGAGTTCTCAGAAGCCTATTGGAGCTGGGGCATTTACTGTTGTAGATAATGATGTAAGTTTCTACATCTAACTTATTATAAGTGAACATGATAATGTAAACACAATTGCCAATTGCCAATATATGATCAGGAACTGAGCACTACTGGTCCCTCAATCAAATACCATTGGAGGGCTCCCTTCCCATCAATAACCCATCTACCAGAAAGCTCTGATCCATTTACCTCTAGGTCAGAGAAGTTAGACTCTGTACCTTTGAAGCTCTCTGCGCTAGCGAGGTGAAGATACCTCTAGGAAGTTCTAAGAGATGACCTCTGGTTGAAAGGGTTGCTAACAGAAACAGCATAGAGTCCACAGTACGATGGCATATGGGATCCAGTTACGTG
>NW_003298912.1:12998-14897 GCF_000151645.1 Tuber melanosporum
GTCATTCGTGATAGCTACCCAGCCCGCTCTCCCATTGCTCCAACTGTGGTACCCCCTTTCCGAGCACTCTGAGTACCCTTAACACTCTCAGCATTTTTAGTATACTAAGCACCAACAGTACTACTAGTATCTCTGGCACTACTACCTACTCCTAGCCTCCATACCCCCAATATCCAAGTAGCATTACAATAATTGCAATGCTGAGGTAAATACCAGCAGGTGGAGGACGTATCCTTTTTCATTGGGCAATGTTTTTATATTTTGAGATCTTTTTACATGGTGAGATTTTTCTTTTATTTGCTTTCTTTTATTTAGCATCTTTGAGAGTTGCATAGCTTGTTTTCATAAGATTTGTACATTTGTTAGCAAATAGTAATACTACTGGTAAGTTCTCTTGCCTAGGCATATAGTATTCTGTGTTGCTGGTAGTCCGATCACCAATGCCAGTACCTGCCACCACTTAGTACTTGAATACATGTCCTCTTATATCCTCTTATCATAATATCTGAATTTTATTTCCTAAATTGCTCTCTTTTTACATTCAAATCCTTTGGGGTTCTTGGCAGCTGCTAACTACAAGTTGATTGGCTAGATTGCATTGCATTCTCCTCTTTTCAGCTGTGCGATAGAACATTCAGAGCAGAGGCTTGAAGTTCTAACCTGTTATAAGTCTGCCAAGTATCTCAAATGAGTTGGTGTCGCTAACTGATACTTATTGCAGCCAGACTTTGTTCTTAGTATATTATGTTAGAGACATCTCCATTTTATCAACTATTTTTATAGTAGAGTCTTCAAGACTACAATCTCTGGAAATGTCTAGACTACAAATATAATACTAAGGTTATAGAAAATCCGTCTTTACAGGTAAAACCTTTCTTTCAATAATTAGTAATATTTTGTGATTCTACTAGCCGCTACCTAGGTCCTAGCATTTAATACTGAATGCAATATATTAAGGGCTAAAAATCTATCATATACAAACTCCTTACCTTTCTGCCATATCAGATATACCCCTATGTACTATGTTCTAATTCTTGGCTTTCCTAATATTCACCAGCATTCTGGTAGAAGCTTATGTATAGCCAACCATGTTTTAATTCACATACTCAGCTGACACCTCTTGTAAGCAACTGGTCTAGATATAAACATGACACCAAAGTAAGTGCTACAGAATCTGTGAGATTGAGAGTGGAAATACAGTGAAACAGATCTAGTAGTTCTATAAGTATGCTGTTAAACTAACAGTCATTATGTCAGAATCCTTCACCTCTAAAATCAATAGGACTACTTACAAGTCCTCCAAAGTAGCTCTACAGGAGCACAATTCAGTCCACAATATAGAGCAAATCCAGTATTGAATAAGTACAAACAGACCTGATAATAAGTTGTCTAAGTGGTAGTAGCAGTGATAAGTTTCAAAACTCAATTGAATCTGATAAAATAAAATTAGACATCGAATCTGATATAGAGGATCACACTTCTCCAGGAAGTACCTTACCAGAACTACATCATCAATTACAAAGAGTAAAATGTGAGAGAAATAATTCCATGATAGCAGTGTAAATTTAAACTACCTCTGGATTGCCAGAAATTGTACTAGTTAGGAGGATTCCAGGTGACTATCAGCATATAATCCACAGCTAATCATACACTCTACCAACATTCCATCATCAATGGTAGCCCAATATTCATTCCTGCTAGCTATCTAAAGAACCCTGGTACTTGATGTCTAAAGTTTGAGTGTAGCCAATAGATAGACTACAATGCAACCTCAGCACATCTAGTCTGATATTGTTTCATAGAAGAACATAGCATCTGGGACAGTAGCAGCTATAGTATTGTGGGCAAAGACTGGTTTCGCGGTTCTGCCATTACAAGATATCAGGCCCGTCTATAAGC
>NW_003298912.1:15339-34321 GCF_000151645.1 Tuber melanosporum
AGGTGTTCGCAATCAACGATTCTTGTAACCGGTCCCAATGGTGCCAGACTAAGATTGATTGAAGAATGTGCAGAATATCATATTGTGATTCCAGGCATTCCTGATTGCTGAGGCTATATGGGAAAAGTACTTTGGAAGATAATAGGATGTGGAGAATTGTGGAACTGGATTTTCTTGAATTCAACAATGGTATGATAATTTGCTTAACTTGTATAATACTATGCAATACCATATAGGTATGGCAAAGTAGAGAATATAAGCATCTAGGCAATTTTAAGCCAGAGATGGCTGGAGGTAAAACTCCTATACAGAGGCCTTTTTATTTGTGACCTAGAGGTCTCACTTGAGAGGAAACCTTCCTGCCTGGTAGAGAGTGATGGAGCCAGATTGTGCTGAAGAGATACAGCAGATCATTCTGGAGAAGACTTAGAGGATCATGAGGGAAAAGGTAGTAAGGATGTATGGCAAGCAAGAAGATCGCTATCAGAACTTTACAAACAACTAGGGAACAGTAGCTGCAGAGCTACAGAGTTTGACATGTGGCCGGACTCTATAACATCCTACTCAATGTAGTCTAGCTCATGATTGCCTGCCTATAGGGAACCGGGTTGGGCGTCAGGACAGCTAAAATAATTTCCAGGAAAATGACTGATCTTTTGTTTTCCCTCAGAACATGGCTGCATACATACTAATCTTTCTGAATGGTAATTGTAGGAGTTCAAATAGCTTACATAAGGTTATAGAAAGATGGAGAAAGGACCTTATTATACGCCCGATACTATTGCAACACATCTAGTTTGACTTTGAGGATTTGGAGGAAGGAGGAGTAGACAGTGCTATGAGAATTGGAGAGACTAATGAGAGTGTAATAGATATATAGAGTAGCAAAAATGAATTGAATTTGATTGCCTATAATAGAATATGATGGTACGATTGCAGTAAGTATGTAGGAAGCTGAGGGTGTAACAATCCCTCCTTTGATAATTAGTTCTTGGCGATAGGGAAAGATATTTCTCTTCTTCTATTCCTTTCCTTAGTCTTACGATAGCACTAGGCCTCTGCCTACGTTACCGATAGTACAAAACCTCTGTCCTCTATCAGGAACGCCTATTGTAAGCTTTTTCTAACTCTTCTTCATGAAGAGCTCTCCTTGATGTAATGATAACGTTGCAATAAAGATAAAGATCGTAAAGAAGTTTTATATTCATTAAAGTAATAAGTAGGAAAGGTACTTACAATTCAATCTAATGTTGTTTAAACTCGTACTGCCAACACTGGCATAAGAAGAGTCTCCGCTGGCACAGGGATACCGCTAACCGGTATACCACTAATCCTAAGCTAACTAAATCTACGGCCCTGCACCTGCCATCCCCGAGTCATGCCCGCACGAAAACTAATTACAAGACAATCAAGCAACCCAGCACCCCCCCGGCCCAAGTCCGTAGCCCATCTGGTATGAAGCCAACCAGCACTAAGCGTAGCCGAAGCCAAGCAAAAGACCAACCCAACCAGGTTCCTCATCCAACAAAATATAAAATAATTACCGCCCAGCCTGAACACCGTCCCGCAAAACCTCCACCACAGTAGAAAACCAACAAACCCAAATAAATATAAACTACAGGCGACACAATGGCAGAGAGGAGGTGACCAACATGTCCACTTCTCACATCCGCATGCTTGGCCATCGACCCTATGAACCCACTTTGCCAAGTGCCTCCGAAGAGCATAATGGTGAGGAGGACCTGTACCTGCTGCCTGTCACCCAAAAAACAAAATCCATAAACAAAAAATATATATATATATATATATATACATAGAGGTGGTGACAGACCAAAATGGTCAGTGGTGCCTATCTCCCACCCATGGTGTCTTGCCCCCCCCAGCCATGCCCAGAACCATAACCGATGAAACAAAACGGACTCCATACAGGCCGGCAGTTAAAATCTTGAAACGTGCAACCTAGTGGTTGCCAGCCTCTATTTGGAAAAGTGGGGGAGGACACTCCGGTCCATCAGGGAGCTTTACAGCACTCAGCAGCTTCGCCCAAAAGCCCAAGCCAGATTGGAAACACTTAATTAGACCTCGCCCGGCCTGACGCAGGCCCGACTGGTACTCGCAGGTGCCTCTCCCGCCCTAATCAGCCCCCCCCAAGCCCCACACACCAGATGCCACTGAGCCCATCCAGCCCCCCCAGCCCCGCAGACAAATCAACCATCCGATAGTCACAGGACAGCGTATACCCAGCCCCATCAGGCAGCCACGGGTCTTGGCCACATGAACAGAGCCCCAACCCTCAACACCGTAGAGTCGAGGGGAGCCCACCAGCCACAGCCGGGAGCTACAAAGGAGACAGCACCAACACCAGAAGGCATCGGCACCAGCCACACCATCCAACCCAGCAGAACCGAAGTCCAACTGAGTCAGGAAAAAGTAAGCAGAGCCAGCCAAAGCTGGCCCCACAGGTCTGGCAAATGTACACACCAAACAACAGGCAAGAGGCACCCCCAGCTGACACGACAAGAAGGGAGGGTCAAGGGAAACAGAAGTAGTCAAACAGAAGGTAGGCTCCACTTGTAATGGGTGAAGCTACCAACTACAAACCACAACCGAACCAATCCAACGCGCCGACAACGTGAGTGTCTGGCAGCCAATCATCCCACACCACTCCAGGTAGTTATAGATAACCACACCAGGGGGCAGAGTCTTTCAGGGTCAAAGTCATCCCCACCAAGGCAGAGAGGAGACACCTGACTGAACCATCGTAAATGGCACAAAAACAAAACTTCTAAGGGAAGGGCAATAAACAACATCGCAGGATTTCTGACCATAACAAGTAGTAACGAGGAGGGGGGGGGCGGGTGAGGCCCCCTCCCCAGTGGATTGATGCGGCCGGTATGACGTGTTGATACTTAGGAAGGTCATCAATCTGACCCAATGGTATTTTGTATCATGAGAATTAAGGACTCCATTAAAACTGAACAAAAAATATGAGCAGGCCCAAAGAACGACACAGGTGATCCCCCCAAACACAAGGTTCAATCACCTCAATTGAATGCGAAACCTGAGAGTCGATAATAGACAGGAAGCCGTAGACCTTTTACAAAAAGGGGCTCGTAAGCGACGGTGATAAAGTGCCTGAAGTGACAGCATCCTGAGAAGCCATTAGGCGACGAAACAAGAAATAAACAAGTAGTCCCCCATGCAACACCTAACAGACCTCAACACTAAAGACCCCAGGAACTACTGAGCGAACTCAGGTATCTCCCCCAGAATCTAAGGCATCAAGGCCCATTATGGGTGCAAAAGAAACGGTCGGGGCAAAGCGATGGCAAGGACAAGGAAAAGTACTTGGAAGACAATCTAATTTTATTTAAACTCGTACCGCCAACACTGGCATACGACGAGTCCCCACCGGCACAGAGATCCCACTCACTGGTATACCACTAATCCTAAGCTAACTAAGTCTACGGTCCCGCACCTTCTGTCCCCGAGTCATGACCGCACGGGAACTAATTACAAGACCATCAAACAACCCAGCGCCTACCCCGGTCAAAGTCTGTAGCCCCTCTGGTATGAAGCCAACCAGCACTATGCGTAGCCGAAGCCGAGTAGAAGACAGACCCAATCAGGTTCCTCGTCCTACAAACTAAAATCACTACCGCCCAGTCTAAACACCGTCCTGCAACATCCCCACCACTGTAGAAAACCAACAAACCAAAACAAAAATAAACTACAGGCGACACAATGGCAGAGAGGAGGTGACCAACATGTCCACCTCTCGCATCAGCATGCCCTGCCGTTGACCCTATGAACCCACTTTGCCAAGTGCCTCCGAAGAGAGTAATGGTGAGGAGGACCTGTACCCACTGCATGTCACCCAAAAAACAAAATCCATAAACAAAGGAAATACATAGAGGTGGTAACAGACCGAAACAGTCAGTAGGGCCTATCTCCCACCCTTGGTGCCTTGCCCCCGCCAGCCATGCCCATTGCCAAAATAAAGAAACCAAACAAACTTCCACCACTCCCAGCACTTAGAATCCAAACAAGTCCAACCAGGTGGTCGCAACCCACTATCCACACAGGTGGTCATCAGCCAACCGGTCCATTGGGGAGCCTTACAGCACTCAGCAGCTTCGCCCAACAGCCCAAGCCGGACTGGAAACACTTAATTAGATCTCGCCCAACCTGACACAGGCCTGACCGGTGCTCGCAGGGGCCTCTCCCCCTCCAATCAGCCCCCCCCAAGCCCTACACACCAGACGCCACGGAGCCCATCCAGCCCCCTCAGCCCCTCAGACAAATCAACCATCCGATAGTCACAGGACAGCGTATACCCAGCCCAACCAGTCAGCCATTGGTGTTGGCCACACAAACAGAGCTCCAACCCTCGGCACCGTATAGCCGAGTGGGGCCAAACAGCCACAGCCGGGAGCCACAAAGGAGGCAGCATCAGCACCTGAAGGCATCGGCATCAGCCACACCATCCAACCCAGCCAAGCCAAAATCCAACCGAGTCAGGAAAGAGTAAGCAGAGCCAGCCAAAGCCAGCCACACAGGTGCAGCAACAGGCACGGACCGAACAACGGGCAAGAGGCATCCCCAACTGACACGACAAGAAGGGGGAGAGCGAACGAACAGAAGCAGATAAACAGAACGTAGGCTCCACTTGCAAAGGGTAAAGCCGTCAACCACAGACCACAACTGAACCACCCAAACGCACAGAGAATGCGAGTGTCTGGCAGCCAATTGTCCCACACCACCCCAGGTAGCAATATAAAACCATACACGGGGGTAAGATTTTTCAGGGTCAAAGTCATCCCCACCGTAGCAAGGAGGAGACACCTGGCTGAACAACCGTATATGCCACAAGGACAAAAACTCCGAGGGAACAGTGATAAACAACATTGTAGGATTCCGACTGTAGAAACATGTAGTAACGAGGAGGAGTGGGGCCGGCGAGGCCCCATCCCCGGTGGATTGATGCGGCTGGTATGACGCCTTGATACTTGGGAAGGTACTCAGTCGAATCCAAGGGAGTCTTGTATCGCGAGAACTAAGGACTCCGTTAAAACCCAACAAAAGACATGAGCTGGCTCAAAGAACAACAATGGTGATCCCCCCAAACACAATGTTCAATCCTCCCAATTGAATGCGAAACCTGAGAGTAGACGATAGACAGGAAGCCGTAGACCTTTTACCAAAAGGGGCGCGTAAGCGACCTTGTTGAAGTGCTCGAAGTGACAGTATCGTGAGAAGCCATCAAGTGATGAAACGAGAAGCAAACAAGTAATCCGCCACACAACGCCTAATAAACCTCAACACTAAAGACCCCAAGAACTACTGAGTGAACTCAGATATCTCCGCCAGAATCCAAGGCATCAAGGCCCATCATGAGTGCGAAAGAAGCACTCGGGGCGAAGCGACGGCAAGGATGAGGAAAAGTACTTAGAAGTCAATCTAATTTTATTTAAACTCGTACCGCCAACACTGGCATACGACGAGCCCCTGCCGGCACTGGGATACTGCTAGCTGGTATACCACTAATCCTAAGCTAACTAAGTCTACAGTCCCGCACCTGCCATCCCCGAGTCATGCCCACACGGAAACTAATTACAAGACCATCAAACAACCCAGTGCCCGCCCCGGTCCAAGTCCGTAGCCCCTCTGGTATGAAGCCGACCAGCACTAAGCGTAGCCGAAGCCGAGCAAAAGACCAACCCAACCAGGTTCCTCGTCCAATAACCATAAAATCACTACTGCTCGGTCTAAACACCGTCCCGCAACACCTCCACCACAGTAGCAAACCAACAAAACCAAAACAAATATAAACTACAGGCAACACGATGGCAGAGAGGAGGTGACCAACATGTCCACCTCTTGCATCCACATGCCAGGCCGTCGACCCTATGAACCCACTTTGCCAAATGACTCTGAGGAGCGTAATGGTGAGGAGGACCTGTACCTGCTGCCTGTCCCCCAAAACAAAATCATAAACAAAGGAAATACATAGGGGTGGTAATAGACCTAAGCGGCCAGTGGGGCCTATCTCCCACCCATAGTGCCTTACCCCCACTAGCCATGTCCATTTCCAAACCAAAGAAACCAAACAAACCCCACAAAGCCCAGTACGCAAGACCCAAACAAGTCCAACCAGGTAGTCGCAGCCCACTATCCGCACAGGTGGCCATCAACAATTCGGGTCATCGAGGAGCTTTGCAGCACTCAGCAGCTTTACCGAACAGTTCCATCAGGCCGGAAACACTTAATTAGACATTGCCCAACCTGACGCATGCCCGACCGGTGCTCGCATGTGCCTCTCCCCCCCCAATCAGCCCCCCCCAAGCCCCACACACCAGGCACCACGGAGCCCATCCAGCCCCCGCAGCCCCTCAGGCAGATCAACCACCCGACAGCCACAGGACAGCTATACCTAACCCTATCGGGCAGCCACTGATCTTGGCCACACCAACAGAGCCACACCCCTCAATTCCATATAGCTGAGGGGGGCCCACCAGCCACAGCCAGGAGCCGTAAAGGAGGCGGCACTAACACCCAAAGGCATCAGCACCTACCACACCATCCAACCCAGCCAAACCGAAATCTAACCGAGCCAGGAAAGAGTAAGCAGAGCCGGCCGAAGCCAGCCCCACAGGTCCAGCAACAGGCATGGACCGAACGACGGGCAAGAGGCAAACCCCAACTGACGCGACAAGAAGGGGGAGGGCGGATGAACGGAAGCAGACAAACAGAAGGTAGGCCCCACTTGCAATGGGTGAAGCTGCCAACCACAGACCACAACCGAACCACCCAGACACACTGACAACACGAGTGTCCAGCAGCCAATCGTCCCACATCACCCCAGGCAGCAAAAATAACCACACCAGGGGGTAAGAGATTTCAGGGTCAAACCTATCCCCACAGAGGCGAGGAGGAGACACCTGACTGAATCACCGTAAATGCCGTAAGAACCAAACTCCAAGGGAACGGCGATAAACAACATCGTAGGATTCCGACCGTAGAAACCTAAAGTAACAAGGCAGGGAGGGGCCGGCGAGGCCCCCTCCCTAGAGGAAGTGATGCGGCCGGTACGACATGTTGATACTTGGAAAGGTCATCAGTCTAACCCAAGGGCGTTTTGTATCGCGAGAACTAAGGACTCCGTTAAAATCCAACAAAAGACATGAGCTGGTCCAAAGAACGACACGCGTGATCCCCCCAAAACGCAATGTTCAATCCCCCCAAACGAACACAAAACCTGCGAGTAGACGATACACAGGAAGCCGTAGACATTTTACCATAAGGGGCTCGGAAGCGACCACGATGAGTGCTCAAAGTGTTAGCATCATGAGATGACCAACCCAACGAAACGAGACTCAAACAAGTTATCCGCCATGCAACACCTAACAGACCTTAACACCAAAGACCCCAGGAACTACTGAGCGAACTCAGATATCTCCCCCAGAATCCGAGGCATCAAGGCCCATCATGATGGCGAAAGAAATGCTCGGGGCTAAGCGACGGCAAGGACGAGGAAAAGTACTTAGAACAAAGCGTGAAGAACCTATCCTCTACGGCTACATCAGCCTCCTTATATAGTGTTCTTCCCGTCCATAGTCATCTGACCCAAACTGGTCACATGTGCGAAACCAAATCATAACAAACCAGTCATGTGACCAAAGTGGTCACATGCTCAAAACCCATGACCTCATAGTGAGGTCATGTGCAAAAACTCATAAACCAATCATAACACAATAAACAAGTCATATAACTCAACAGAGTCATATGCATGAAACCCATCACCTTATAACGAGCTTATGTGCGAAATATAAATCATATGCACAAGGCCTACCTACAAGGCACACTTGCAAGGCATACTCGCCAACTGCACTCACAAGGCATACTCGTCAGGTGCACATCCCATGACTCATATTTCAGCCATATGTGAAAGCATCACAAATCCCATACATAACAAATCATATGACTCGAATGAGTTATATGTGTGAAATAATATCATACCTGTCACTCATAACCATGTATCATGTTAAAAGATTTTCCTCGCCAAGCCACATTCATGACCGAGGGTCATAATATCAGGGTATAAGAGAAAGTTAGTAAGAACCATAAGGGTATTAGAGTGATCAAAAAGTAGTAAACATGATTAGAAGAAATGTTTAAAGAATTGACAATACTAGATGCAATATGAGAACAACGTCGTAAATCATTTATTGAGGTCAAATGGTATCAGGGCTCTGTTATATTCATATGTGGTAGAACAAAGTACAACTAGATATCATTAAAAAGTATTACAAATGGAGTTAAAACTTAGAGAACAGGGAGTATGGGAGAGAAAATATTGGAGCGTAGATAGCCAAATAGTGCTCAACTAGGCAGAAAGTATCAAGAATATGGCCAGCCAGACATCCCGGATAGAGATTCAATGTTAGGATACACAGCGCTTGGGTCAAATGTGATGCGGAATTCAAAAGTGTTTAGGAGTCTCTTTAAGGTAATAGCAAAAAGGATTGACATGAAGAGGACATCTCTATAGTATGTCAGAAATAGCTAAAGCACAATGGTCATTCACCAGACTCTTTTAGGGAGCTGAGAAAGTAAGGGGTCTGTGTCAGAACAGAGCCCAGATCCTTGTGTTTTCCCCATTTCAGAAAAAGGAAAACCCTGTATTAGGTGCATCTGCTGTATAACCTGACGTAAATGTTGAATTGCCCATATCCCATATGTCTTGGGCATCTTGACTCTCCAGTAGCATCGTGGACATCCTGATTGTCAGGTTACATCTAACCAGCCCAGAATTTATTCTATGCGAGGATGTACTAATTTTTACCTCCTAATTATGCCCAGTCAACCTTAATCCTTGCTAATTTACTGACACAAAATAAGAGAGAATCTTGATCATAAAACTAAGACAAATACTCGGCATTAGTATATCCACTGGACACTAAGACTAAATCTAAAAATATCTACAGATATAGGAGATCTGTAGAACTAAATTCTATTTTAGTCTCTTGTGGAATCGTGGAGCCAAAAGGGCCGATGGTAAAATGTAAAAATAAGGGATAGTTGTGATGGTTGAGGTAGGTGCTAACTTGAATGTTCGGTTAAGATTTTCTAAGAAAGTAACATGTTTAACACCTAGACAAATACATGACATCAGGGTCGAAACATCAATAATACCTCTGTCCACTACCATTGCTCATCAGTCCCTATACCATCAAAGTTAATATTTCAGGACAACATTCTACTCACTTTCAACTTTCCATTGCAGTAAAGACTTTCTGCCTACTGTGCATTTCAATATAGTAACAGCCTACTTTGTATACTGGCGAAGTGCTAACTTGGATAGCAGATTCTGTCCTGAATACCTGCTTGAATAGGCTAACACTTTGCATCCTGGACCTACACAATACTAGCCTTCCAATGGTATATAGAATTCCTTCCCGACACTGTTATCTGTTGAGTTATAGCCTATATTTTACCCTAGCAAATTGCTGAATTTAATACTGCTTTCATCCTAAACATACTAATGCTTAGGCAGACAGCTGCTTCCTAGACCTACCTGATGCCAGCATTCTAACAGTGTAAAGAACATCTTCCTGACCTCACCTTTCATGGAGTTACAACCTGTTTTATTATCTGACAAACTGTTGAGTTTGACTCAGATCTCCTCCTTAATACTGTGATAGGTAGGATAATATTTTATATCCCTAACCAACTTCACACCAGCTTGCCAACAGTATGATAAACATCATCCCAGCAGTAGTATTAGTGGTGATACAGACTGTCATGAAAGAAGTTCTTTCTGTAAACTAAGTTATAACTGCGTATTGGCTTTGACACCATATACCATCCTCAATATCAGGACACTCTTCCAGAGAGGAGGCCAGAGCTGCCAACTCTAGGAGACTTCAAAAAAGTACTGAAAAAACTCAAAGAAGTCACAGTTCAACCAAGTATATTGAAATACTGTCCGTCAAAGTCTACCTTGTCAATCATGCAATAAGGAAGTTTTTAAATAAACAAATCTGTTCATAACTAGTATAAATGAAACTAATTAAAGATATTAAACAATATTCATTGGTAAAATAATCTAAGTATCAAAATAATACTTAAAACAAAACATAACACAAAACCAAGTATCAACATAATACTTCAAACAAACTAAGTATCAACATA
Source organism: Tuber melanosporum (assembly GCF_000151645.1). Lineage (NCBI taxonomy): Eukaryota > Fungi > Ascomycota > Pezizomycetes > Pezizales > Tuberaceae > Tuber > Tuber melanosporum. The sequence continues at coordinate 25,534 of NW_003298912.1, forward strand.
ATACTTAAAACAAAACATAAAATAAAACTAAGTATTAAATGGTACTTAAATCAAACTAAGTATCAAAATAATAATAGAAATAAAACATAAAATAACACTAAGTATCAAACAATACTTACAATAAACTAAGTATCAACACAATACTGAGAGCAAAATGTAAAACACAACCTGTAACCATGTACTTGTCTCAGTTACAGAGGCAGTAGGAAATGGTTTTCAGCCATAGAGAGCAAGTCTTGGCAAAAAAATAAGGTGTAGTTTTTTTTTTTAATTGTGGTTTTAACTGAAATAAAACTGGAGAGTAATAGTGAGCAACTGGTAGTATATGATATCTACTTAGGTATATGTAAGTTCTCCTCTACTTTAGCAATCAACTACCTCTCAAGACTAAGAAACATATTGAGTGCAACCATAGGCTTAACTTTATTAAGTTTTACTGTTTTGTTTTTTCAACTCCATTCTTGAGACCTTATGACATTTATTTATATTTATCTCCAGAAGAACTGGTTTCAGTAAACTAGTATTGTTCATTAATAAAAATAACTAACTGCCCAAGGTGCATGGCAAGTATTGTCCATCACCCCCCCCCCTCATTTTCAACCCTATTAAAAGAAATTGCATCCACTCAACCAAAACCTAATCATGTTATCTTATTTTCTTTTCCTTTTAATACTATGCCTCCTACTCTTTACAGTCATTCACAGAAGCTTATTCTAACCCATCACGTCTCTAGGTTTACTAGGAGGAGAATCTTTAGGTTATACAAGCCTCTGATGCGATATCAGCAGACTTCTGACTACCTCAACATCCATTTCACAACAGTCAAAAATACAATCTTAAAGAAAGACTCAGAGTGCAAGGAAAGAAAGGATAGAGAAAGACATCCTAAGACTACCAAGTTACAAGATGATACTATAGTGGAGGAAGCTCTTAAAAATTGCAATACTACCTATTTTGAAATTGTTGAAAAGGTTGATCCCAATGTTTCTTCTATGAGAGTTAGGAGAAGACTTACATAAAGGCAGCTTAAAAATTGATTAATATAAGAGAGGGTTCAATTGGATGAGGATCTAGCTCAGAAGAGATTGGAATGGGCATTAGCTTATAGGCACAGGATAAGAGAGATGTAGAAAAGGATGGCAATATCGGGAGATGAGGTTTCTGTTCAGAGATGGGATGGAAAGAGGAGAAAATAGGTATTTAGTTACCCAACAGAGAAGTAGAATAATAATTGTGTAGAACCTACTACTAGGACTGGGGAGAGAAAGATTAGCCAAATCATAACTGCTTATTTTTTATAGTTAAACTCATGGTCTCTTTTCACCAGTTTTTCTTAATCCTTCTTCAGCTGGAAGTGGAGTAACTGGAAAGTTAATTCTTAAAGTTTATAATCAATATGACCTTGTAGGAATATGGGAAAATATTAAGAAGCATCTTGAGGAAGAGGTTTTCTTTATCATTGACAATGCTAAGACTCATTTACCTTTTAGGAGATGGCTCAGAGGACAGCGAATTACTCTTATTAAAATTCTAGTCTATTTACTAGATCTTAATCCAATTAAACATGTTCATGCTCTTGGGAAAGATAAGCTTCAGAAGCATTATCCTGAGCTATATCTCATGAAGGTCTCTGATAATGAGGGCAAAAAAGCTATTGAGGAGTCCATTACTACTTGTTGGAAACTTCTTGATACAAAGATTTTTAATTCTCTAGAAGGTTCAGTAGTGAATAAGATTGAAGCAATTGTTAAGGCAGACAAATGGTACAATAAAAAATATTTATTTCTACTATGTATTTACATTTTTTTTATTCTTTTTGCTATTGTGATATTGAGGTTAGTAAGGGGGTGGTTTTGTGCGATCACAATTCTTTTCTGTTTATTGTAGTTGGTTATTTTTGTTGATGAACAATACTCTTAGAATTTATCTTTCCATAGAAAGTAAGAGTATTAGAATCGGTCCTCAATTTCTCTCAGAATATATTTGTACCACAGGTAATGAGTCTTGTCCTTCAAATAATATCTATTATTACTTCTTTGATCAATATAGTAACAATCCTGTGGTGATCTCCTGTTACTTAAAAAAATACTTGTATATTATATTTATTATAGGATTCCAGAGAGGGAGATATGTGGGGTGTGAATAAGAAGTAGTTTTTGTTAAGATAGATGCTAGAAAATAACTTAGGTGGTTTAATCTAATTTATTTTATACTTGGACCACTACTACTAGCATATAACAAGTTCTGGCTGCAAAGACTTTGTTAACAGAACTACCACTATCCTCGAACTAACTAAACCTTCAGCCAGATACCTCAAATACTACCACTGTAACCAGTACAGGTACTCAGTTATTGGTTTTGTTTTATGTTTTTGTTTCAAGTATCGCTTTGATACTTGGTTTGTTTTAAGTATCGTTTGATACTTGGTTTTGTTTTGTATTTTGTTTTAAGTATTGCTTTGATACTTGGTTTTGTTTTATGTTTTGTTTTAAGTATCGCTTTGATACTTGATTTGTTGTAAGTATCATTTGATACTTAGTTTTGTTTTATGTTCTTTTTTAAGTATCATTTTGATATTTAATTTGTTTTTACTAAAGCGTATCGATTAGATCCTTTTGATTAAGTTTCATTCATACTAGACATGCACAGATTGTGGATTTAATGACCGCCTGATTCTACGATGAAAACAGCAGACTTCGACAGACAGTATTTTAATATACTTTGTTGAACGGTTACCTTTTGTTACTTAGTACACCCTCAAAGCCTCGTTTAATTCTCAGCTCTCGTCTTCTCTCTGGTAGAGCAGGCGACCTGCCAACTATCATACCTATTACAGATAACATGATTGGCACCTTGTGAACACCATACGACCATATTATGACTATACAACAGATAATGACATGTTAGGCTGAGGCAACCTGCTGAGACTCAGAGTTACCTTGGCGAACCAAGATTTGTTTCTGTAGATAGAGATTGTCTAGAAAGACTCAGAGCATACTTATTTGGTTTATGGGTACTAAGAGTAGAGTGAATTATATAATGTAGACTAGAATTGTAAGAACAATATTACATTGTTAAGATTTCTTTTCCATTGCTTGATGATGTCTAAAAGCTTTGGACGCACTTCGATATTAATTTTTTGTATTCAAGTGCTCATGGACTACATCTTTCTATTATATAAACTATGAACCTCTCTGGTTTTAACTCACAATATTGGGTATTCTTCAAAGGTACGAATACCTGAAGATACTGAAAATCACCATACTCTTTTCGGTAATTACTATTTTGCTATTTAGGAACTATGCTGTTTCCAATAGTAATTATTCAATCTTCACAGTCATTAAACTTGTAGCATAATTCTACAGTCCAAATCAGTTGGCCCCATTTGGCTCTCTTATCAATTAAATAATCAGTTTTATCTGCATGTTCTATTTGCAGAGGTAGTCGTAAAGTCAACCTTCCTAGGTTGCCAACTTTAAACTTGTAGAATTCCGAATCCAATCTACAGATATCTTCTGGATGACTTGCAATTAATTGGTAAGTAGCCATTCTACCAGATTCGCAGATAATCCCTCTATCAGCTACCTTTAGTTGCTCTGGGTAACAGCGTTTCAGTTACAGTTTTAGTATTGTAAATTATTTCTGCAACTATAATGCATTGCTGAGCCCAGTTGTAATATTTCCTAAGGTCCATTAACTTCTGAAGTAGTGTTTGTCTGAGATCTAGACTCTTCTAGTTATCATAGAGTGGGTGCAAATGTATTAGTTTCTTGTAGAGATTTTTTAACATCCAATACCATATATTTGTACAGAGAGGTCCGGTTACTTAGGGAACTTGTCAAAGATGATACATGTTTAAAGCCTAGTAACACCCTAAGTAGTTGACAGATATACTCCGTTCAACTTCCCAGACTTAGCTGTGGATCTCCTCTCATGTACTCTGTGAGCAGGACCTAGTCAGATGCACTGCAGCAATGTATACATTGTTATACCTATACCTTAAACTCTGTAATATTATAGTAACAGGACAAAACTGAAATAGATATGTATGATAACATGTGGGCCCTGTGAGCGGGCCTGAGGGGGATGTTGGAGACCAGAGATTCCAATTCCAAGTGAATTTATCTAACTTAAGGTGGTTCCTAGGTATCAGATCCCAGTACTCCTAACATTACAAAATCTTTAATAGTAAGCAAAATCATCTACATTGAACATCTGTAGATCCTCTGGTATTGACTCTGCTTAGGGCTTTACTCAGATAGAAACAAACATTTTGTCCAGAATATCAAGCAGAATACCGAGCAGAAGAGGAAGAAGGTTGAAGAAAATAGTCCAGAAGAAGAGAAAGTCAGGGGTGAGGGGATGATGGTGGAGATAAAGGGAGGTGATATTTAGCAGGAGAATGTGATTGGTGGAGTGAACTGCCCTTAGGAATCTGCAGGTATAACAGGTTGTTACAAATCCAGTATGGTTTATAAAGGATTTTATATGTTATGGTGTTAATTAACAACTTTTTAAGTTGTGTGATATTATGACTATGGTTTGTACATATGATCTGTTTCAGGATTATGTGGGTTTTGCATATAACTTAGATTTTAAGTCATAATCATTATATTATGTTGGGATTGTTAGTTGGATAGGATTAAACCATGTAATGTTTATTTGAATTTCACATACATGACCTGTTTGGGAGTGATGGGGACTAAGTGAATAACCTAGAGAAAGATTATGAGGACAAAGGATTATATAGTCATATGGGGCACAGCCATAATCCATATGACAATGGGATTTGTAAGTGCATTGTAGGAAGGTCTATATAAGACAATAGAATCAGCCTTTGAAAAAGATTTTCACACAACCACCTGAGTCTCTCTTACTCATATATCTTCATCCCATCTCAGACATAGACATTCTTTCACAATGGTGTCTCATTATATTTAAGGTTTCTCAGATTGGTAATGGTCCTTCATCATTCTCCTCTTGACGGTACTAGGTTTTTTGTCTTCTTTTAATGATGGATTTGCTGGGGTCTTCTCTATATATTGTGTTGCTTTTCTTACTTGTAATGAATCTTGCTCCAGTGGTTACTCTGCTTCAGCTGAGCCCACTTGGTGGTCTTTGTCAGTCAATCAGTTAGTCTGTCAGTTTAGTTGGTTACATTCTTTTATAACTATTCAGAGGCCTGAGAATACATTTTACAGTATGTGATTATGACACTTCTATCCTGTTTCTTCTCTTATTGGAGGGGTTGGTCAGTTCTTCAACAAACTACAGTCCATTTCACCACTCTCTTCATGGTCAGTTAAAGTTGGTGGGATTCTTTCTACTAAGTGATAATATTTCCCATAGAACATGAGACTACATGAAAGACTCACTAATATCATACCTGCTGATGGTGAGGCCACCTAGAAAGACATAAACACATTTCTGATAGCATTGTTACCATGATTAGATCTACTCCTCTGGCCTGCCATCTATCCTTTCTTCTTTCATCTCCATTTAGTTTTTATTTACTGGTAACATAGCTACTGTGGAGGTGTGGCAGTTGGGATGTTAGTGAGATTATTGAGTGGCACACGAGGAAGTATTTCTCTTGTTGAGAAGGAGTTGAGAGATTATATTCAGATGCTGGTAGTGCTTGTTTGTTTTGATTTAAGCAACCTGTTGATATTGGTTATCTCATTAGCTTTAAGTGTCAGCCTGGGTCTTAGCTGAATGCTGTGTTGTAAGGCTTCACTTCAGAGGAGCACATGATAAATGTTGTAGACTTAATACAGGGACTGTAGTTGGGCCCCCTCTTCATCCAGTGATGGAAACAGACTCAAAGGAGTCCTCTCAACAACCCTCTCCTTCCCCATTTCCTTCAATTTCCCTTCCAACACAGCAACATACCCTTCCAATAAAGTCAAACACTATCATTGTAACGGTCACCGAGTACTGTACCATCAATTCATGCTCTACTCTGGTACTCCCATTCTGTTCCGGACTGAGAAGATGGGTTGAGATTGCTCCAGGTTAGGTAGAAGCAGTTACGCCTCTCCTGCCACTCAACATCGCTTTGATATAACATAGCAAGTGAAGAATTCTTTTACCAAGAGAATGTCTCTTGGGGGCCGTAGGATGTCTGGAAACCTGACCGTTCACCTCACATTGAGTAGTTTAATTGTACCGGATTCCTTTATCGTCATCGTGGAACTACTCGTGAATTGTAAATTTAGTATAGCGCTTGAAGATTAGTACAGTACCATCCAATTAACTTGCAATTTCTAATACTTTGAACATTCTAAATCCGAACCACCCCCTCCCCTCTCTCCCCACTAGTTCACACTCTTTTCGGGTTTGGGATTCGAAAACAGGTTTCCAGATTTTAGCGTGAAAGGATGCCCAGACACCTACAATAAATTGCTTCCAGATCCCTGTGGGAAGTCCTCCACTGTGATATCAGAGTATGTGATATTTATGATTGGTGATGATATGTACTCTAGGTGGACCTGCAACGTAGGCGATTATGGTCACGCTAGTCCAGTGAGTACTGTACTGTACAAGTAGCTACCGGTATTCTAGTGCATGTGCGGTACGAGCACTAGTACAGGTATTTGTTAGGCATCAACACCTAAGTGCCTGAACCCTGATCACCCGGCATCATATCGTACTCGACAAGTATAAGTACAGTTGTGCACAGTTGTGTGTAGCCTATTGCAAGGCAAGCAGAATTGTATGTGGCCCTTTTCTAAGACCAGCCTCCCGAAAAAACCTTTCCTTGCCTTTGTGTCCTTCGCCCCCATGTTCGAGTAAGTGTACGTATCGTATCCATACGTGCACTGCGCCAACTCCTACTTTTCCAAACTTTCAAACTTCAACTTGCACATCGACTCCCCCACCTCTCTACCTTCACGGACACGGGCCTGCGTTCATTTATCCATCCATCCGTCGGGGTACCGCCGCTACAACAAGATCTAATCCTTATCTCCATCTTCACACCCACACATAAAAGAAAAGAAGAAAGGGGAACAAAAACAGAAACAATTTTACCGTAATCTCTATCGTCCCGTTAGGGGGGTGACTCCTCCGCAGAACCTCCCCGTGGGCTCTCTCAGTCGATTCTGAATGTCGCTGCTCATCTATACAGCCCATACTGGAGGAACCCTACAAGCTGACCGCCATTCCTTCACCTCGTACGTTGTCCACTCCATGTGGTTCTAGAGCTTGCCCCCCCCCCCAAACTGACCATGTATGACTTATAGCGTCGACGAGCTTCGAAAATGGATAGGCGAGACGATATCTATGGCTCCGGCCTGCCAGATCATCATGACGGCTCGAGGGACGAACGTGAAGAATCAATCGCTTCCCAATGAGGTCTGTTTCGCCACCCCTGAGGATTTATTCTATCCCATCGAGTTGCTAACCCTATCGGGCTACAGAAAGAGCTTTACCTCTTTGATCGCAGGCTCCTCGACGCCTCTTCCTCACCCCCGACCGAACTTATCCCCAGACTACAAACTCCATCTCCCTTTCCAACCAACCTGGAATCCGAAACTGAGTTGTCATCGTGGAGAACGTTGTTTAGGAAACGCCTCGCATGGTCCGAGTCTGTCCTCTCGCATGCGCAGAACCTCGCAGCGACCATCTCAAAAACCGACGCATCGACAAACGTCGTTCAACTCAGTGTCCAGATCGCATTCTCAAACCTGGAAGTCCACTCGCTTGGATTACAGAACTCACTAGTCAAATTGCAGGAGTGGGCGGAGGGCGTGCTGGTTCAGCTGGACCGGGTGTTTCAGGAGTGGGAACCGGCCCTAAAACGCTTGGTCCGCATTCCCGTCCATGATGAGGTGAAGAAGTATGGACAGAATGGATCCGGCAAGGAGAGGAAGGTTTCTACCCTCATGGACTTTTTCGAGGTCAAGCAGGTTCAGACCGCCGCTGTTGCGGCAAAAGGTTTGGCGCAGCAGTTTGAGAAAGAGGTCACTGATCTTGGGGGTACTATTGAGGAGATTTGCGCTAGGACGGCGGATCTTAAGAGTGATATTCAGAAGGCGAGGTGGGTTTGGTTGGTGGGTTGGCGTTGTCAGTCGTGTGAGCTGACCCTATCATAGGACATCAAGACCACGCAATGTCCTCGAAGAGATGAAGAACCTGTTGGGCGAGATTGATATCTTGGTCAAAAAAATTAGAACGGGTGTGTCCCTTGGGTTGTCGTTCATATCAGCCCTTATCTGCCCTGCATAAACCCGGGTCAAGACTAATGGAGTGATAGACTATGAGTACGTTCAAAGTTTACAGGGCCCGAAATCGGTTTCTACAGCTTCAAAGCGAGCATACGCATCCACCACGGATTATCTCCCTGGCCTGGCCAATATTGTTAATGATATGGGCCGATTATTACAAATAGCGGTTAAACAGAAGGTAATTAAGGATCCACATTCCACCAAGGGTCTGTGTCTAATGTTTGGATGTAATAGAACGAGATTAGTGCAACAAGTGTAAGGCAGCTTCAGATAGTCGCTTTTGTACAATCACTCTCCGCTCCCGTAAATCCTCAAATCCAGAAGATGGACTCGGCATATCAAGAAGAAGACGAGCACCCTCGATTACTCTCTCTGGTCGTTCGGTTCCCCAAGATCTACGGAGCTCTGCTCGTTGAATGTGTGCGGCGAAGGGAATGGTCGGAGAAGTTTGCCAATGATAGCAAGAGGATAGCTGAGGAATTTGCATTATTAAAAGAAGACGAGGAAAAGAGACGTGCTCGGAACAAAATTCCGTCTCCTACGTGATATAACATTATCAG
>NW_003298912.1:34380-55744 GCF_000151645.1 Tuber melanosporum
CGGAGACTTTTAGTGGGGGGGTTACCGAGAAATTTCAAGACAGGACCGTTGAATCCTTCCTGTCGGTGGTACAGAATATTGAGGGCTTGGACAGTGTTTTGAAGGAGGTGAGGCAATTGTATCAGGATCTTGACAGGCCCCTTGGGCGGCGGAGCAAACGGCTGAAGGGCTTCAAGTTTGGAAGTATCCATGAGGCAAGCTTGGGAGCCTCATCGATATTTGGGCGAAGTGAGGAAGAGGAGGTCAAGATACTTCGTGAGGATAAGCAGAATCTTACAGAGCGAGTAAAAGGCTACGAGTCTAGGATAAGGAAACTCGAGGATTTACTACATAGGGGACGGACAAGTGGCGGGAACATGTATCAGGTCGCTGGCTCATCAACTCCACAGCAACCTTCTACCCCTCAACCTAACCAGACCTCATTCCCGACATCGATTGCTGGACCCTTACTTTCGTCGGATCGGCCAAGTTCGCCTGCCGCTATCCGGCGGATATCAGTGGAAAATGCTGACAAGCCGATGGTGGCACGTATCTCTGCATTGGAGGCAGAGCTTGCCGCGGAGAAGGAATTGACCGCTCAGTTGCAGAGGGACGCTTCTTCTCGGATAGATTTGGAGAAAGCTATGACCACTCGGATGGCTCTCGCTGATGAAACGAAGCGAGATCTCGTTGCGAACTTGGAGGATATGGGCCAGCAGCATATCGTTGAGAGGAGGGTGATGGAGCAGGAGATCGAGGAATTGCGACAGAAGCTCGATGAGGCCTATGAGGAGATGGATCGAATAGAGGAGGGAAGGAATGAAGAGGCGCGCAGGCGGTCTGTCGCCGAAGAGCGCATGAAAGGGCTCGAAGGGGAGTTGGCCATAATGGGTGAAGAGGTTGACAGATTAAGGATGCTTAATGAGGACCAGGTTAAAAGGGTTAAGGAATTGGTAGACAAGGTCGAATTTACCCGTAGTGCGTCCGATCATGACCTTGAAGGCCTCCGTGGGGAACTCAAAGCTCAAAAGAAGCTCGTGGAAGCAGAGGAGGAGAAGACACGGGATGTGGAAGCTGCCTTGGACGAATCACAGGGTAAGAATCGAGAGTTGGTTGGGGCCATCGAAACTTTTGAGGCCCAGATCAAGCAAATGAAGGATTCTCTAGACACCCTCAACGCCCAGTATACCGCTCAGCAGCAGGGACAGGAATCAATCGCAGCTGCCATAAGGCATGTACACAGTCAGCTTTCTACTGACCCGCCCCCGGATAATATAGACACCGTACAGGCCACCGTGCAAGCATTGATCAGCAAGGCACTAGAGCGCATTAATGACCTTGACGCAAAGGTGAAAGAGGAGGAGGCGAGGGCAAGCGAAGTGGAAGCAAGGAAAGCACTTCTACAGTCTCGATTCGACTCGCGAACAATCAAGGCGAAAGATCTCACTCAACGACTCTACACACATAACGCACGATCAATCCAATTGCTCGAGTCGTTGGGCTACCGCATTGTTCGCGGCGAGGACTCGATGCAGATTGTCAAAGTTCCCAAGAGTGCTAATACCGAATCCATTGTGCTTTCCCGGAGCGCTCATAACATGGAAGCATCAGTTACCGGAAAACCGTCACCACTATCGTTGGCACACTCACCCACGGTCGAAGACATCAATCTTCTCTACTGGATGGAGACCGAAGATTCTGACGCAGAGACGGAAAAGTACACACAGTACCTCAAGAAAATTGGAGCTTTCGATCTCGATGCGTTTAGTGACATTGTCACCAGCCGCGTTAAAAAGCTAGAGCAAGACTGCAGACAACTAGTAAAGCAATGCCGCTCCTATCGGGAAAAGTACTACCGATCCCGCGACGAAGCAAATGAGAAGATTGCATACAAGTCTTTTAAACCTGGCGACTTGGCCCTCTTCCTGCCAACCAGGAACTCAGTGACTCGCCCCTGGGCAGCTTTCAACGTGAACGCGCCACACTTCTTTCTGAAGGAGGACTCCTCTCACAAACTCGCGAATAGGGACTGGCTGCTAGCCCGCATCTCCAAGATTGAGGACAGGGTGGTAGACCTCTCCCGCTCAACCGCAACTCTAACTCTCCCTCCTTCCGCCTCCTCTCCCTCCTCATCCTCGACCGACAAACCCTTCTCCGCCGCAGCTCTCGACGACGAAAATCCTTTTGAGCTCTCCGACGGCTTGAGGTGGTACCTACTGGAAGCGATCGAAGAAAAACCGGGCGCGCCAACGACCCCCGGCCTCTCTACCAGCACCGTTGCTGCCGCAAATGTAGATGCCAAAGGAAGCTTGCGAGCACGCAAGGGCGTCACCGGCGCGAAGAAGACGCTGACGCAGATCACCACAGAGCACAACAGTCGCCGGAGTTCTAGCGGGAGCAATTCGCACCGGAACTCGCTGGTCGTGGGACCGGAGGTCGCTGCCGGTCTTAGAGACGCGGTGGTCAACGGTGGGGTTGCGGCGAGTGCAGTCGAATCAGTTCCTGGGACTCCGATTACCGGAGTTGGAGAGAAAGGGATGGAAGCACTCCGGGGGATTGCTGCTGCTGCTAGTGCTGCCGATGGGAATGGTGGGAATGATGCCCCGCTGGGCGGCACCAGAGGATGACGGTGGAATGTTTTCGGAGCGAGAGGGTAGGTGGGTAGCATCATAGACAGATTGACTAGGTAAACATTCTCGTGTGGGTGTGGTGTAGTATGTATGATGGACTGATTGGTGGATTGGTTCTCGTCTGTCCGCCAATAGCCAAATTCTCGATTGATTGATTAGTCGACCGGGATTATCATGGTGTTTCTCGCATGGCATGCGAAAGTATTGTACTGCGCTCTTCAAATTCGGAGATATGGATAGGATAGGGTGGATCGGTTTATGTTTTTTTCTTCAATTTTTCTGTCATTTTTCTTTTCCTTTCTACTCTTTTCTGCCTACGGGACGGAAATATTGTAGGAAAAGCCGGTACCGTTTGGTTGTCAACCCTTTCTTTTCTTTTTCTTATTTTCCTCACTTTCACTCCACTCTACTCCACTCCAGTCTCGGGCACAAGTACATAAGTGGACTTGAGCATGTAAGTACTCACGTATTTCAAACAATTTAGAGAGATCAACTTTACCTTCACTCCCATTGTACAAGAATTAATAATTGGATACTAAGACTATGATAACGCATTATTGGTATCATGTATCCCCATCCCTCGTGGCTCTATACGTACAGCAGTATCATACAATAACTAAGTCATCATCCTCTTCCTCGAGAGCATCTAGTCCGGCAAACCTTATTTTCTTCTTCGGTGGGGCCGGCGAGGCCGGTCTCTTCCGTTTAATCGGCGAGAGGCTAACGTTGGTAGCCTCTTTGGCTTTCTGACGAAGTGAGGATAGAGTGTTTGCTGCTTCATCGTCCTATTCATCCCTCCCTCCCTCATCATTAGCCACGCCTTCTTTCATCCGTCGATCAAAAAAGAGGAAAACGTACCAAATTTCTACTGCTAGCAGCAGCAACCCCCGCTTCCCCCTGCCTTTTCTGAATCTCATCTTCACCCCATCGCACCTGCTTCTTCAGGTAATCCACCCCAACCCCGCCCTCTATTCCCTGGGACTTAATGATCCTCTTCGTCAACTCCCGCTCCTTCTGCGCGTCGGCCAGGCGCTTGCGCATTCTGTCCTCTTTACTGCCACGGAGGAAGGAGTCAGCAAGGTACTCTGCGTCGTCCAGCAAACTGGCCGTCGACCGGCCCGGCGCGATGTAGACTCTACCGCCAGCACCGCCGGCGCGTTGTGGAATGTCTGCTATTCCCCCGCCTTCGACGTCAGGGAGTAGGCCGTCATCGCGGAATGGTCCGTTGGGTCTGCCACGACCGAAGAATCTCCGGGGTCGGAGGGTGCCTTTCTGCTTTGGCGGGGAGAACATTCTCGTAGTTGAATTTACCTCTGCACGGGATACACGGGATTTGTTCAGGGCTTGTTCGACATGGAAGGTGCAATAGTGGGTGTGGCGCTTGTCAACCCAGGATGCACATCTCTTCCCATCTCTCTTAACGGTTTTGCAATAGTCCAGATCTCTGGCCTGGCCGATCTCCAGTAATTGATCACCTTCCGTCAAAGTAAGTGAAAACCGCCCTGTATCCGTGATCCTCGGCTTCAGTATGCCAGGATTAAGCAATGCAACCACAGTGCCCACGCCAACCTTCCAGAAATTATCGAACCCCGCGCCGAACAGGAAGAGCTCTACCTCCCATTTTAGATCAGTTATTTGGAGGACCATGTATTTCCCTGTGCCCCTCTTTTGGGTGTTCTGCCCGACGTCCCTTGGAGAGGATTTCGAACAGATTATGCCCATCACAACCCAGTCGCCAAGGACGTCGGGTGGTTCAAAGTCGGGAGATTTGATGGATCTTAGGAGGTGTGAGAGGAGGAAGATGGTTTTCGGAGAGAGGTGGCGGGAGAGGGTGACGTGGGTAATCAGACGGCGGGAGAGGTGCAGGCCTGAGAAGGAGTCGAAACCACCCTCGTCTGTGGAATCGGGGTCTTCGGGTGGTGGGGTTGATTTTGAGTTGGCGGTAAAGGGGTCCGTGATGCCTTCTAGCGCTGCTGAGGCTAAAGGTGATGGTGGTTTAGAAAGTTGAGCTACAGTAGCTGCAGACCCCGAAGATTGTAAGACTCCCCTAGGGCCAAAGGTTGGCGGAGGGCCGCTAGTAATGCTCGGGGGAGGTCCATTGCCAAAGCTTGCGAATCCCTTACTCCGGCTACTCTCAATCATACGCTGACGCTCAGCCTTCTCCCTGCCATTCCTTCGCTCTTCTGCAATCCTCTTACTGAAAGTCTTCTTTGGCTTTTGCGGCGAAGCAGTCCCAGGTCTAGAACTTCCAGTTCTCAGCGATGGTGCTCTTCGTAGAGAAACATCCCTTCCAGTCAATCCCTTATCTATCCCTAACAGGACTCTTGAAGGTGACTTTGGAAGGACCGGTTCGGTTTTTGTCGACTTTGGCGATAGCGGGACTTGGACCACTGCTTTAGATTTAGATGATGCCTGTTTTTGTGAAGCTTGTTTCTTTTGTAGTCTCTTGAGCTTTAGCTTAGCTTCTATTTGGGCGAGCCTGAGTTGGAGCGTTTCTTCATCATCCTCTTCTTCGTCATTGCCGTCGTGTGCGCCGTCGCCGCCACCGACTAGAAATGGAAGGGGAGCCTTTCGGAGAGGGGATGGGGAGGTGGGAATTGATTGATTTGGTAGGCGGGATTTGCGTGGTGTGAGGTTTAGAACATCTGCTGTTGACTGCGGAGGCCAGACTAGATCTGTTTGACTTGGTATTAACATTTGTTTTGTAGTTAAGAAAGGGGAAGGGTATAAAAATGCTGGTGTTATTCACAGCTTAAGGAAAGAGGGGCGTACCTTTATTCGAGGCCATCACACAAAGTGTGCGAGAGGAAGTTGGAGGAGAGTCGTCGATCAATCGAGCGACGTGTTTGACGAGACAAGCAGCAGGAAACGCGCTGTTCGACTTGTCCATTTCAAAAGTAACCGGACATCTTGGCGAGGCTCAGTCGATGGGAGAAACCCTAAACCAGCCTCATGTTGTTCCACCCTGGAGCACTGCATAACCCCCCCTAAACTCCTATAGCTCGCCCAAAGGTTAATACCTTTGCACATTATTTCTATAGAATTAATCCCTGGCCAATCTTGTATCGAAGTATAGAGAAATAGAAAGCGCAAAAGTTGCTGTTGGGGAACCTTAGATGTTTGAAGCTTGTCATGATTTTGAATAAATTTCCCGAGTTAAAGAGCTCCCCCACCATTAGTCCACTATGCCAAGCGTTCTGGATTCATTAAATTTGGAATAGGCAAGTAGACCGGGTAACACCTAGCTGAGCAAAGGAACACTGGATAAAATGATCCCTCCTCCTTCCCTCCCACACACTCACCAACCATAATGATTCGTTCAACATCATTAAAAAAGTTTTCCCCTCCTTTATCAATATTGAAGCCTCGATGCCCATTTCAGAGTGCACGTCGAGCCTTTGCCTCTTCTATTCTCAATATCCCCACTAAAGTAGGCTTTCCCCTTCCAACTTTTTTACCTTTACTTTTCCTGTTGTGGCTGATGGGAAACGCTTAAGGACCCCGTAGAACTGGACAGCATCACCACACTCCCCAATGGTGTCCGAGTCGCAACAGAAGCCTTACCGGGTCACTTCTCCGGCCTGGGAGTGTACATCGACGCTGGCTCCCGGTACGAAAACTCCCGCATTCGCGGTGTTAGCCATTTAATCGACCGCCTGGCCTTCAAGAGCACGAGCAGCCGTAGTTCCGACATGATGCTCGAGACTCTCGAATCATTTGGTGGTACTGTGCAATGCGCCTCATCGCGCGAATCGCTGATGTACCAAGCCGCCGTCTTCAACAAGGACGTCCCGTCCATGCTAGGACTCCTCGCAGAGACCATCCGCGACCCACTAATCACGGAGGAGGAGGTCGTGCAGCAGTTAGACACTGCGGCTTACGAGATCCAGGAGATTTGGGCGAAGCCGGAGCTGATACTGCCCGAGCTGCTACACATGACGGCGTATCGAGATAACACCTTGGGTAATCCGCTCCTATGTCCGGGGGATAGGCTTGACGAGATCAAGAGGGAGACAATATTGGAGTATAGGAATATATTCTATCGCCCCGAAAGGATCGTTATCGCCTTCGCGGGAGTGGATCATTCCATGGCGGTGAAGTTGGCCGAGCAGTATTTCGGGGATATGAAGAGTGCAGAATCGTCGTCTTCGTCATTACATGCAGGCGCGCTGCCGTTGAGCAGTAGTGGCTACCCATCAACTCTTTCCACCGGAGTCCTCTCCAGAATCCCACTAGCCAAGAACCTTTCCACCAGCGCCTCCCGCTCAGCGGATGTCCACTCCCCATACCCAGGCATAAACCTCCCCAACCCATCGCACTACACCGGCGGCACGACCACCCTCCCGCCATCCGACCTCCCTTCACACCTCCCCACCTTCACTCATCTGCAAATCGCCTTTGAAGGCCTACCCATCTCAGACCCAGACATTTACGCCCTAGCGACATTGCAAACCCTCCTCGGTGGCGGCGGTTCCTTCTCCGCCGGTGGGCCCGGGAAAGGAATGTACTCGCGCCTCTTCACCAATGTGCTAAACCAGAACGGCTGGATAGAGTCCTGCATCGCCTTCAATCACTCATACACGGACTCGGGCCTCTTTGGCATCGCTGCTTCTTGTCACCCAGGTACGGGGCCGCACTTGGTCGATGTGATTTTGAAGGAATTCTCTACGACGTTCACGAAATCCGTCTACTCTGGCCTCAAGAGCGAGGAAGTTGACCGTGCTAAGAAGCAATTGCAATCTTCACTATTGATGAACTTGGAATCGCGAATGGTAGAATTGGAGGACTTGGGGAGGCAGGTGCAAGTTCATGGAAAGAAGCTCAGTCCCCTTGAGATGTGTCGCGAGATCGAGAAATTGGGGGTTAAGGATGTGAGGAGGGTCGCTGAGAGGGTCTTGCTCGGCCAAGTAGAGAATGCGGGGAAAGGCAGGGGCGGGGCTACGGTCGTTGTACAGGGCGGCGAGGCGGAGGTCACCGCTATGGGGGATCTGTTGGAGGTTGTGAGGAGGTATAGACTTGGTAGAGAATAACTTGGCTGGGACACTCTTTTCATTTCATTTCTTGATTAAGAGGGAGGGGTTCTTGTGACATACTTTACCCAAAAGGTTTGGGAAATGCTTAGGGTGGTTGGGTGTTATGGGTGGGATTGCTAGAGTTGTTTTCCTTTCCTGCACGATACTTCAAAAAATTTCAGAGTGCTTGTAGGGTTCATGATTTGGTATGAGCTATATAGAAAGATACTGCAAAACCGACTATCGTGCCTCGGTGTACAATATCACTAACCATGCACGATAAACATATCATACCCTAATTGCAGCCCACGGGGCTGGATACACTCCCTAGTGTTCGAATAATAGCGTACATTGTTGTACCATTTTGAACAACCGATCCCGTACCGTGAATTACTCGAGTACGGTACAGCACTAGGGTACAAAGCCGGAAAAAGGTATCTTACACTAAAATCTGGCGTCGGGGAATGGTGGTTTTGCTATTACTGCTCGGGTAGGGGGGTTCATGTGGCACAAAGTGCTGATTAATTAAGTTTCCGTTTAACAAGGAGATTTTAGGTCGCCAGGAAACATGAGGCGTTAGTCGCATGTGAGGACCGTGCCCAACCGAGGAGCTAAGTTGGATCCAGGAGATCCTTTTCTACTCCTGCGCTACAGTATGGGGTTGTAAACCCTCCCCCTTTCACATCTACTCGTAGTGAAGTAGCAGTAAGTACGAGTACGGGGTTTTCGGCCACCCCTAGTGTTCGGCCACCCTGGCACCACCACCAGCCGTCAAAAAAAAAAATCTAATTTACAACTCCCATTGAAACATACAGGCTTCCATCTGTGTTTTTTCTTAAGATTGCGAGATTCTTAATGCTGCCTCCGCTGCAGAAGGCAGTTTAGCCTTCGCCTTCGCCTTCTTTTCTTCAATCCTAGCCTTTTCCACCTCCCCCTCTACCCTTGCCCTTTCCACCTCTTCAAGAGATTTTTTAACTGATTCTACAGTCACTCGGCAGAAGTGTTCGTGATCTGAGACAATGTGTAATGATCCCTCTCCGGATGGTTAGTTCTTGGCGACGGGGAATGATACTTCTCTTCTCCTTCTTCTTTCTTTGTCTTACAATAGCAGTAGGCCTGTGCCAACATTACCGATAGTACAAGACCTCTGTCTTCTATTGGGAACGACTATCGAAAGCTGTCTCTAACTCTTCTCTGTGAAGAGCTTTCCTCTGCATAATGATAAATATTGCAATAGAGATAAAGATCATAAAGGTGTTTTATATTCGTTAAAGTAATAAGTAGGAAAAGTACTTAGAATTTAATCTAATTTTATTTAAACTTGTACTGCCAATACTGGCATACAACGAGCCCCAGGGGTGGGCCCCCAGGTTGTCACATCCCGGATACTACTAACTACGGACTAACTAAAACTCCAACCCCATACCTCAAACATGCCCGCGCCATGCTACAGCATGAACACTAAATACAAAGCCATCAACGGTAAAGAAAAATCCTCCTCAGCCCAGCCTACCCGCCAGCCAAGTTACCCATACAAAATACAAAAATCCACTACAGTCACCTAAATGTAAACCCGCGATATCCTCCTCCACAGTAGAAACCCGCCTGAGTGCCCCCACTCAATAATCCCAGGACACCCCGTCGGCCGCCCTGGGATTCATTCCCATTTCCAAACAAAAGAAACACCCAATGTCCAAACTCGTAGACCCGAGAGAAAGCCGACTTACAGGGTAAGGGCTCCGTAGCAAAGAGGGTACAAACCGTCGTAGAGAATCAGGGGGGCACGACACCAGCAGTGCAGCCCAACAACTTCGATAGAAGCAGCCAGGACAATATAGTCACCAAGCTGTTGGCACTTGACCGAACATGCCCTGGTATTCAACTCCTCCTCCAACTCCTCAGCTCGCTCCGCATGTGGCAAACCCGCCAAGGACTCTGTAGTAGCCAGTTTGCGGTAGCGTAACGGTGAAGGCGATGACCCTTCCAAGTTGGGGACAAGCGGCACAGGTGAGGTCTGGTCTTGTTTGACCCGACTCTCCTTGTTTCTTTTCCTCTTCCCACCCTCAGGTGCAGGTCTAGCAACAGGAGTGGACAGACCACCCTCATCACTACTCACCGCAACAGGGGGGACGCCACTAAAGGTATTACCCTGACCAGCCACGGGCTCAGCCACAGAGGACTCAGGCACCTTTCCCTCCAAAGGGGGTGATAACACCGCAACTGGTTCCACCACACCAGGATCCACCTTACTCATACCAGGAGCTAGCGGCTCAACCGGACCTGACGAATCATGAACTGGTCTACACACACTACCAGCCACAACCGATGGTACAGGAGGGGCCGAGAGAATCAGCGGCGCAACATTCTCACGAGGGCTCTCCATCGCTAGACCTGAGAACTCTTAGGGTCTAGCCCACCCCCCTCAACAGGGACTACTGTAGTAACTGAAGCGAGCGAGGGGACAGGTGAAGAGGGGATAACCGTAGGTGCTTCAGCTACCAGAATTGTGGCGAAACAGGGAACTGTATCGCCTTCAGAGGCCAGGGTAGCCGACAAGGTAGATATCTCTTTCTCAGCATGATGAAATCGCGAAGAAAGGAAGGAGATCTGATGCGGAAGGTGGGAGACTTCGGCCTCTAGGGCGAAGTTGTTCTCGACAGCATGAGACAGAACCAATGACGAACCTAAAGTGGACATGGTGGAGGGGGCAGAAGCTCGCTTAGCCATTGTGACTGTGAGGAGGTGACTGTAGTGAACAACTGAAAGGATAAGTAGAAGGAAGAAAGGACTTCCAGCAAACGTAGGAGAAGGTATAACAACGAAGCCCGCAAAAGGTGTTCGAAGTTAAAGACTTGAAGCCTATCATGAGATAGAAATCAAGGGCTCTGATTGGATCGACACCGAATCCTCACTACTGACAGGGGGTAAAAGAAGGAGGAAAAGTACTTAGAACAAAGCGTGAAGAACCTATCCTCCTTGGCCGCATCGGCCTCCTTATATAGTGTTCTTCCTGCCCATATTCATGTGACCCAAAGTGGTCACATGTGCGAAACCAAATCATAACAAACTAGTCATGTGACCAAAGTAGTCACAGGTTCATAACCCATGACCTCATTGCAAGGTCATGTGCAAAAACTCATAAACCAATCATAACACAATAAACAAGTCATATGACTCGAATGAGTTATATGCACGAAACCCATGACCTCATAAAGAGGTCATGTGCAAAACATAAATCATATGCGCAAGGCATACCCATGAGGCACAATCGCGAGGCATTCTCACCCGGAGCACATCCTATGACTCACAATCGAGTCATATGCGAAACATAACATCATGAGTCATATGACCTAAATGAGTCATATGCGTAAAACAATAACATACCTATGACTCATAATCATGAGTCATGTGAAAATATTTTCCATGCCAAGCTACTTTCGTGACACTATATTTAATTACAGTTGTGCTATATGGTGGGGCAGTGCCGGTAGGGTTGTCAATGGGCGTGCGCGCGCCTGAGTTCAAGCTTATGATTAACAATCACAGGTACCTCTCAACATTCAACGGTCAATTGACCTACCATAAATTAAACTAGCTAATATTTTGTATAACCTCCCCTTGCTTCTAAAACTACAGCCATCCTATCAGGCATTGATTTCCACAACTTCTCAAAAAGCTACTCCGGAATTGTCTCCCAAATCAATAGTAATACATGTGCAAGTCTTCTCATAACAGCCTCCTTTCCTCCTGGAGTATCTGCAATCCTGGGATACTGCTGGTGCAATCGCTTTTTAAGCTCAACCCATACATACTCAATAGGATTTAAATCAGGAGAATAAGGGGGGTGGTTTACAACCTCAATACTGTTTCTCTCCAACCAATCTATAACACTATATACCTTGTAAATAGGAGCATTATCTTGCTGAAAAAAAATACCTTCAAGTTGTATACTAAAGGAAATCATTTGATGAATAACAGGAAAAAGATATCTTCTCAAAAGTCTAACATATCTGGTCTTATTGATAGTTTGAGTAATAGGAACTAATGGACCTTTTCTTTTACCCCAAAAGCACTCCCAAACTATAAGCAAGATTATCTTATCCTTCTCCTTTAGGTGTACACAATCAGCTAACTACCTCTCTGCAGGTTCTCTAAATACCCATTGTTGCTTTGGATTCTTGGATTTCTCCACACTGCACTTATCACTCCAAATCACTCTTTCAACATTCTCAGCTGTCCAATCCCTATGAGCTGTAGTCCATCTCAATCTCTTTTCCACATGATCAGGCTTTAGCCTAGGTCTTGAATTGGCTATCCACTTTTTAATGTTTGCTTCTCTGAGTACCCAGTCCACTATGCAGGCAAATTTAGTAAGCCATCATATCCAGTCACTCTGGGTAGCATAAAGAGTTACCAGTATCAAGAGAAACACTGGGTGCATAGTGATCTCTGAAGGTGCATCTGGTCATTTTCTGGTTGGACTTGGCTCCCTGTATAATTGTATGATGCTGTTGACTACACAAAATGGGTGTGAGACCGGGATGAGGGCGATTTTCAAGAGATTGGCATTCACATGCCTGGACAAGAAAGCTCTTAACTGTTGTCCATGGGCCTCTAATAATTTGAGCCACCAAGGCAATGTTCCAGAGGTAGTAGAAAAAGGCGATAATTATGCCCTTCTCTGCAAGGCTCATTTCTCTGCTGGTAGTTTTAGGTGGGGGTATTTTTTTTACGGCATACTTCATATTTTCAGAATGCTTAACCATTGGTAAAAAAGGTAGACGAAACTAATAAATTAATTAATTAGGTAAAGGAGGCTTTGGTAGGTGTAGATTTGTAAATGGTCACAGTCGAGATGGGGTGAATGGTCATGATCAACTTTACACTTTGCTGAAAGGTAGCATTTTGGCACGGCAGCTTAGTCATCTGATACTGACTTCATGAACACTTCTGCCGAGTGACTGTACATTGGCAAATAAAGTATTTGGATCTATTGTAACCTTTCTTTTCCATTTCTTACTCTCTAGCTTGTCCACCTTCAACTGTAGTTGTTGGCTTTTGGCGTATAACTTGACTTAATCCACTGCTACTTGGCCTTTAGCCTTACCAGCCTTCTGAAAAGCTTTCCACAGACTTCTTGTAAGCTCTCCTAGCTTAGAAACAGAGTTGTAGATGTTCTTAAGGTGCTTGGGCATCAGGAAAGTATAATTCACATTAGTAGTTCTCTTATATTTTTGTATTATGGGCTGGAAAGAGGGTTAAGGGGAATGTGGGCTGCTTGAAAACATAACTTTGTAAATTTGTAAGGAACTTAAAGCTTTACTTAGATTCTAAGGAAAGATCGCAGCAGTCGACCAACCAGAGTGGAGCATATAGGAAATGAATATTTTGTTACACACCTTTTGATATACTGGAACCCACTGACATTTCTTAACTGGAGCACTATCGTCCATATGATCAAGATCAGCAATTTCTTCCTGGAAGCAGGACTTCAGTGGGGACAAAGTACTAAGGTCAAGAGGCTGTAAAATATGGCTCAAGTGAGCTAGAGATTAAATATAAAATATCAATACAGTTCTGCTTGAAAATCCAGCTGAATTCAACATTGACCTCAGTAAAACTTTTAACTAAGTCCACTACATCCAGTAAGTTTGATGTACTGGATGCTTAAAAGGCTTAATACTAACAAGAACATAGATAAATACGGCAACCAGACCCAGGACCTAACTGGACATAGCCTCTAAACTCAGAACATGTGAACCAAACTCAGGATGTAACAATAAGCAAACACATAACTCATGAAAGAAATGGTCGTGTCAACACATATTAGAATATGTCAATAGAAACATAGAATGTATAGAATACAACAAATACAAAGTATAACCTATACTTAGAATAGAACAGAAGTTTCACAAGATTTGTATATAAAAGTATGGAATTTATCTATCTTTTCATCATCTATGATACAAAATTGCCTGACAATAGAGGCAGTGGCAAATAGTCAAATTTTTACCACTAAAGGCCACTTCTAAAATTGGTGGTAACTCAATGGATATTAATGTAAGAAGATTATTCTTGGAACTATTGGAAAGCTGGTATCAATTAGGTGTAGGATATCAAGTATCAGGCTGTGTATCCTGTGTACTAGACAGTAAATTGGTATCAAAATTAGCACTTAGCTGTAGTCTCGCTAGAGAATAACACATGCAAAACAGGCTGTAACATGATAGATATTGAAATTGCAAAAACATTTTTTATACTATTAGAAAGCTGGCATCAGGTAGGAGTAGAATATCAAGTGTTGGACTTTATATCTTGTGTACTGGACAGAAGTCCAGTGTAAAAGTCTGTACACATCCATATCATCACTAGAGAATAATACATACAAAGCAGGCTGAAGCTCAATGGATATTGTTATTGCAAAGGTGTTCTCTATACCGTTGGAAAGCTGGTATGAAGTAGGTGTAGGATGTCAAGTATCAGGCTGTGTGTCCTGTATACTGGACAGCAATCTGGTGTCAGGTTTAGTACTGAACTTTATTATTGCCAGAGAATAATACATGCAAAACAGGCTGTAAACTAACAGATAATAATGTCGGAAAGGCGTTCTTTATACAATTGAAAGGCTGGTATTGAGTAGGTCTAGAACACAAAACATCAGCGTGGACGTTGGAGTATTCATGACATAATGTAATATCAAACTCTGTCTATAGTCAAAACCTCGCCACAAAAGATCACGTTCATAATAGCTTGTATCTCCACCAATGTTGATTTTTAGAAGACATTCTATATACTGTTGCAAAGCCGGTATGGATTAGGTATAGGATACAAAATATCAGCCCGCATATCAAGGTATTTAGAACAGAATATAGTGTTAACATCAGTAGTGTTCCAAGATACAGATTTGGCTATAGCTCCATAGATAATAGTGCCCAAAAGATGTTCTTTATACTGTTGGAAAGCTGGTATCGAGTAGGTTTAGGACGCAAGACATCAGCATGGGCATTGGACTATTCAGGGTGTACTCTGGCGTCAAAGTCAGTGTAAAGTCAAAGGTTGGTCAGAAAAAAAAAACCTTTCATAACAACCAGTATCTCCATGAATATCAATGCTGGAAATACACTTTTTATACTGCTGGAGAGCTGGCATTGAGTATGTCTAGGATGCAAAGCGTCAACCTGGGTATTTGGGTATTGAGGATGAAATCTGGTGTTAAAATCAATACCTTGCCGGGACATAAAATAGCCTGTAATTCCTTGGGAGCTCAAAGTAAGAAGATATTCCATGATACAATGGATAGCTGAAATTGAGCAGAATGTTGTTCTAAAGTATTAGCTTTAATGGTATAGGGACTGTTGAGCAAGAGTAGTTAACAGACCAGTTGTGGATGTTCTGACCGAAAGGTTATATGGTAGTTCAGATATTGTTCCTCGATAAAAATAACTGACCACCCAAGGTGCATGGCAACTATTGTCTATCATCCCTCCAGTTTCAACCACATTAAAAGAAATTGCATCAACTCAACCAAAACCATACACCATATTCTGATTCTTTGTTCTTTAAATACTTTACCTCCTAGTCTCCTCAGTTATTTATAAAAGTGTATACCAACCCATCACCTCTCTGAGTTACCCAGGTTGAGAATCCTTGTGTTACAGGATCTTCAGATAAAATATTAGCAGATTTATGACTTCCTCAACATTCTCCTCACAATTGTCGAAAATACAATCTTAAAGGAAGAGTTGGAGGACAAGGAGAAGAAGGGTAGAGGAAAACATTCTAAGACTACCAAGTTACAAGATAATGCTAAGGTAGAAAAAGCTCTTAAAAATCACAATACTACCTATTTTGAGATTGCGCAAAATGTTGCTCCCAATGTTTCTTCTATAACATTAGGAGAAGACTTGTATAAAGACATTTTAAATTGATTAATATAACAGAGGAGTCAATTAGATGAGGATCTAGCTCAGGAGAGATTGGAATAGGTATTTGCTCACAGGCACTGGAGAAGAGAGATGCTGAAAGAAAGGCAATGTGGAAAGATGAGTTTGCTGTTCAGAGGAAGGG
This sequence comes from Tuber melanosporum, assembly GCF_000151645.1. Taxonomy (NCBI): domain Eukaryota; kingdom Fungi; phylum Ascomycota; class Pezizomycetes; order Pezizales; family Tuberaceae; genus Tuber; species Tuber melanosporum. Next base: position 50,069 of record NW_003298912.1, read on the forward strand.
GGATAGAGGAGAAAATGGGTATTGAGTTACCTAAAAGAAAAGTAGAATAGGGATTGTGTAGAACCTACTGCTAGGACAGGAGAGAGAAAGATTCGCCAGATGATAACTGGTTTGTTTCTTAGTTAAACTCATGGTTTCTTTTTGCCTGCTTTTCGTGATCCTTCTTCTGTTGAAAGTAGAGTAATTGGAAAGTAAATTATTGAGGTTTATGACCAATATAACTTTGCAGTGATATAGGGAGATATTAAGGAGCATTTTGAGGGGAAAGAGGTTTTCTTGATCATTAACAATACTAAGACTGATTTACCTTTTAGGAAATGGCTCAGAGGACAGAGAATTACTCTTATGGAAATTCCAGTCTTCTACCAGATCTTAATGCAATTGAACATGTTTGGGCTCTGGTGAATGATAAGCTACAGAAGTATTATCCTGACCAATATCTCATGAAGGGCTCGGATAATGTGGTTAAAAAGGTTATTGAGGAGGCTACTACAGCTTGTTGAAAACGTCTTGACTCAGAGATTTTTGATTCTCTAGCACGTTCAATTGTGGAAAGAATAGAAGCAATTTTTCTTTTTTTTTGTTATTGTGGTATTGAGGTTAGTGAGGTGGTAGTTATTGTATGATCTAGTTATTTGTCTGTTGGTTATAGTTAGTTATTTTCGTTAACAAACAATTTGAGGTTCCACTAAAGTTAAACGCCATGTAGTCTTAGCAAAACTTAATAATATACTCAAGTCACCACCTGCTCTAACAATTACAACTATCACTCACTTTTATTTTTTACTTGTTGGCAATATTGGCTCTCAGATTCTTCAAGACACTAAAATAGAATTTGGTGCTCACATCTCCTAGTTCTGTAGATATTTTTAGATTTAGTCCAAAGGATAGAATGTAGTCAATATACTAATAACTAATATTTGACTTATAGTAGTGTTATGATCAGGACTTACTACTGTCTTGTATCTAGATATCATTAAGGATTATAGTTGACTAAGCCAGATTGAGAGCTGAAAATTGGTACATTCTTGCTTAGGATAAACTCCGAATAGCTTGAATACCACCGGTCACTCCAGATATTTACATTGCAAGTGGGTACTCAGAATGTCCACGATGCAACCAGGTACTCAGAATGCCCTGACTGTACTGGACATTGCTAGATGCACCTTTGTGTTAGAACGTACAATGGATACATCTGATACAGTGTTGTTTTTTTTGCTCATACATATAATTTCCATAGTTATCTAAAACCAACAGTTGATCAGCAATCCGGCCATTTGAGCGCTTGTGTTCAGTTTCTAATAAGAAGACTTACTTTAACTAATAGAGCCCAATTACGTTTGGCTATTAACACTGTATTATTGTAGTAACCAGCCAGTCTGGGACCTCCAGATCAAACTAAGAGGTTTAGAACTCCATTCTCTTAAAATGGACTAAAGGCCGAATAAGTTGTCAAATTCCACTAATTGCTTTGTAAACTAATATCTATTTATGGTTTTCAGGCAGTTGAATATATGTTTAGCACTTTCTTTGATGTCTTAAGATAGCTCTATTGCTATAAACAGCCTAAGGCAATTCCATGCTCATCCATGCTCTAAATATATTCCTGTTGCATATTGTAGCAAATGCAGAGGGTGGTGAAATGATTATGAAACAATTTGATATATTCTGGCTGTGTGTCATGAATTTCAGCTAACTTAATGGGCTTGTGGATAATGCTGGTAATTTCTTAATTTCGCTTCATAAATGTGGGAATCCAATTGCCAAGAAGTGCGGAGTTTCCAAAATTTGAAGAATCAAGGAGGCCATCTCCCTGGCCCATAAATGTAATAGAACATAGGTACATGCTTCTTGTCTTCTGATTCAATTACATAAAGACTTTTCTTCAGCAGTAGAATGATATTATTAATAGTAGTCAATGGCATGTACTGTTAATTTGCCAGCATGACAACCTTAGAGCGTTGAACAAGAAACTCCATACTCAATTGCTGCCTTTCTCTCAGAAACACCATTTTCCATAGCTGTAAGTGCTAACCGAATTGCTTACTCCTGGATCTGTATGTTGTAGTACTTTTTGTGGCTTATTGGATGGTGGAGTGGAGCATGGAGGGGCAATTGATAGTGGTTATCATAGTGGCCAAAAACTAGGTGTGGTTGAAAACTCTGTACTCATACTTAATGAGTTTTATATTATCTATTAACACGTATTCTAGTTCGCACACTTCTAGTATTACACTAATATAAGGATTATTAATCACATCTACAAAAAAAATTGTAGTAATCAGAGTTGAGATTCAAAAACAAGAGGAATAACGATTGGTGATAGGTTAAACACAACACACGTAAACAAAAAGAAAAAGAAAAAAAAAAAAGGTTAGCAAGGAGAGGATTACAGAGAATGAGAAGAAGCAGAAGAAGATGGAGCAGAAGGAGCAGAAGGAGCAGAAGGAGCAGAGGAAGAAGTAGAAAAAGGAGTGGAAGAAGCTGAAAAAGAAGAGAAAGCAAAGGTAAAAACCTAATTAAGAGTATGAAATAGATTAAAGTAGCAGTTTTTGCAGAGCAGAATATTAAAGACCATAGCAATTTTATAGTAACTGCAAACAAAATAAGTTGTTCAAATCATCTCATATGGGCCATCAGGTGCATGGTGAAAGTCTTTGTAGTGTGGAGATTCTGAAGAAACATTTGAAAGAACTCAATATAAAAGACAGTATTGGGGTCACTCTTGGGATTTTGTGTTCAGGTGCGAGAGTATGTGAGTAACTCAATCTTTTCACATAGATAGGAGGTGGGTGAGTGTTTATTATATAGCCTATTGTACAACTTGCTGGGTCATTACCTATAGGAATATGCTTCTGGGGCTCAAATAACTGTAGATAGAGTACTTGTCTCTGAGTAGAATGTAATTGCTGATACCCAATTTCTCCAAGATCCCGGGCCAGTTGTTTGAAATACTATGAATGTAATTGCCAAAGGAAATGCGGTCCTCTACCTATATGGTGTTGGACAATAAGAAAGGAATTAATTATACTAATATCCAAGAGCTAAAATAAAAGTGACATCCAGTTACGAACTGTCCGTAATTGAGTAGAATAATAGTTCATTGCTGATCAGTAATATCAACCCCCCTATATGTATATTGTAGTAGACAGTAGAAGTAGGCGATACAAGCTCACATACCTGGAGTTTATTCTAAACCAGATCAAAGATATGGTAATATGCATCCCAAATGTGGGGCTGCTGTGGACAAACACCCATCTGTGTCATATAGTTCTGTAGCTTTGATCTCATATCATATGCTGTTCTAAGTAGCTTTGCCAATGTTTTATCTTGCCAAATTACAGCCAATACCTGATGGATCTCTGGTAGAATTCCTGACACTGTATTCCATTGAAAATATGATTGACCTTTGTGAATTTTCAGAATGGGGGGATATTTAGTTGAATTGGGTTGTACTATGCTACATGCTACAATTGGTGGTATCTTAAGGCCTGGAAGAGGTGTATGTTATGGAAATAATTGTCACAAAAGAGAGTAAACTGATATTCCTGATAGGGTAAAGCCAATGCAAGCTGTAAGCCTGCTTGAGATATAGAACTTAAATGGAGGTTCCCTGGCCTTTTATAGGTAGTCCTGTTTATAGAACTACTCAACACTGGAGGTGTATATAGAGGAAAATGTATACCCATGTTTACATAGAGCAAATACCTTGTATTAATCAGAAATGGGCTTATTGGGGAGTTTAACTATGTTGGCAAGATAGACCAATAAACTTGATCATTATCTCCTTGATTGAGACATTTATGGCTGGGTTACAATAGTGCTATAACCAGTATTGTAGTATGCTTAATAGCGGCTCCACTTTGTAGTATATAGTAAATTTTCAGCTGGTAGTGAGACATGAAAAGATTACCTTAGATATTCAAATTGCATCTAAGAAAATATTTTGGCCACTCCCAATATACAAAAATACAGTATTCTCACATCTCAAATCTGAACTGGGTTGTATATTGAGATATTGTATTATTTAATTCATTTGACTATTATACAATAAAAGTCAAGACTAGTAGATGTATTTACCTATGAAGTGGAGTGAGGAGATTCTTTTTTTCCAGTAACTGGGTACTGCACTTGTATAATATAGGCTCTAATAAATTATTAAGACTAAAGGAATCATATTTTCCCTTCTCTATATTTCCTGCCACTTTATAGACATTCCTTACCTAGCTGCTTTTACTATTACATAAGTTTTAGTATTGCTTACTAGATTTTCAAATACTTCTTCTTTATAAAAAGATCTAAAGAAATCAATCAGACGTTGAGAGATATTTTGCTCAAGATTGTAAACTGGATCAAATTGACCAGGGAACTTAACTGGAAGGTTCAGGGTCCTTTTACATAGTAGTTTAGGGTATTCATATCTGTAACGATCCCTCTCTGGATAGTTAGTTCTTGGCGACGGGGAACGATACTTCTCTTTCTGCCTTCTTCTTTCTTTGTTTTACGATAGCTCTAGGCCTCTGCCTACGTTACCGATACACAAGACCTCTCTCTGTCTTCTATCGGGAATGCCTATCGTAAGCTTTCTCTAACTCGTCTTCCTGAAGGGCTTTTCCTGGCGTAACAATAATCTTGCAGTAAAGATAAAGATCGTAAAGATGTTTTATATTCGTTAAAGTAATAAGTAGGAAAAGTACTTAGAAGTTAACGTAATTTTATTTAAACTCGTACCGCCAACACTAGCATACAACGAGCCCCTGCCGGCACAGGGATACCGCTAACCAGTATACCACTAATCCTAAGCTAACTAAGCCTACGGTCCGACACCTGCTATCCCTGAGTCATGCCCGCACAAGAACTAATTACAAGAATATCAAACCACCCAGCACCCACCCCAGTCCAAGTCCGTAGCCCCTCTGGTATGAGGCCAACCAGCACCAAGCGTATCCGAAGCCAAGCAAGAGACCGACCCAACCAGGTTCCTAGTCCAACAAAACTTGAAACCACTACTACTTGGTCTGAATACCATCCTGCAAAACCCCCACCACAGTAGAAGACCAACAAACAAACTCACATATCCTACAGGTGACACAATGGCAGAGAGGAGGCAACCCACATGTCCACCTCTCGCATCTGCATGCCAGGCCATCGTCCCTGTGAACCCATTTTGTCAAGTGCCTCTGAAGAGGGCAATGGTGAGGAGGACCTGTACCCGCTACCTGTCCCCCAAAACAAAATCATAAACAAAGGAAATACATAGAGGTGGTAACAGACCTAAATAGCCAGTGGGGCCTATCTCCTACCCGTGGTGCCTTGCCTCCGCCAGCCATGCCCATTGCCAAACCAAAGAAACCAAAGAAGCCCCACAAAGCCCAGCATGCAAGACCCAAACAAGTCCAACCAGGTGGTCGCAACCAACTATCCGCACAGGTGGCCATCAACCATCTGGGTCATCGAGGAGCTTTACAGCACTCAGCAGCTTCACCCAACAGCCCCATCAGGCCGGAAACACTTAATTAGATATCGCCCAACCTGAAGCATGTCCGACCGGTGCTTGCAAGTGCCTCCCCCCCCCCAATCAGCCCCCCCCAAGCCCCACACACCAGGCACCACAGAGCCCATCCAGCCCCCTCAGCCCCCCAAACAAGAGTTTGCATCAAGGACCATAGGAGAATC
>NW_003298912.1:55768-76610 GCF_000151645.1 Tuber melanosporum
GTGGGGCCCACCAGCCACAGCCAGGAGCCACAAAGGATGCAGCACCAATACCCGAAGGCACCAGCACCAGCCACACCATCCAACCCAGCCGAACTGAAGTCAAACCGAGTCAGGAAAAAGGTAAGTGGAGCCAGCCAAAGCCAGCCCCACAGGTCCAGCAACAGGGACGGACTGAACGACGGGCAAGAGGCATCCCCAACAGATGTGACAAGAAGGGGAAGGACAAATGAACAGAAGCCGACAAACAGAAGGTAGGCCCCACTTGCAATGGGTAAAGCAGCCAACCACAGACCACAACCGAACCACCTAAATGCACAGACAACGCTTGTGCCTGGCAGCCAATCATCCCATACCACCCCAGGTAGCCACAAAAACCACGCCAGGGGGTAAGATTTTTCAGGGTTCAGAGCCATCCCCACCGAGGCAAGGAGGTGACACCTGACTGAATCGCCGTAAAAAAATCCCGCAAGGACAAAACTCCAAGGGAACGGCGATAAACAACATCGTAGGATTCCAACCGTAGAAAGGTAAAGTAACAAGGCAAGGAGGGGCCACTGAGGGCCCCTCCGTTGAGGAAGTGATGTGGCCAGTACGATGTGTTGATACTTGGGAAGGTCATCAGTCTAACCCAAGGGCGTTTTGTATCACGAGAACTAAGAACTCCGTTAAAACCTAACAAAAGACGTGAGCTGGTACAAAGAACGACATGGGTGATCCCCCCGAATGCAATGTTCAATCCCCCTAAACGAACGCGAAACCTGGGAGTAGACAATAGACAGGAAGCCGTAGACAATTTACCGTAAGGGACTCAGAAGCGACCGTGATGAGTGCTCGAAGTGCTAGTATCGTGAGATAACCAACCCAACGAAACGAGATGCAAACAAGTTATCCGCCACGCAACACCTAACAGACCTCAACACCAAAGACCCCAGGAACTACTGAGCGAACTCAGATATCTCCCCCAGAATCCAAGGCATCAAGGCCCATCATGAGGGCGAAAGAAGCGCTCGGGGTGAAGCGACGGCAAGGACGAGGAAAAGTACTTAGAACCAAGCGTGAAGAACCTATCTTCCTCGACTGCATCGACCTCCTTATATAGTATTCTTCCTGCCCATAGTCATGTGACCTAAAGTGGTCACATGTGCGAAACCAAATCATAACAAACTAGTCATGTGACCAAAGTGATCACATGCTTAAAACATATGACCTCATAGCGAGGTCATGTTCAAAACTCAAAAACCAATCATAACGCAATAAACAAGTCCTATGACTTGACTGAGTCATATGCGCGAAACCCATGACCTCATCATGAGGTCATGTGTGAAACATAAATCATATGCACAAGGCTTACCCGCAAGGCACACTCGCAAGGCATACTCGTCAGGCGCACGTCCCATGACTCATACTCGATCCATGTGCGAAAGTATCACAAATCCCACACATAACAAATCATATAACCCAAATAGGTCATATACGCAAAACAATAACATACCTGTGACTCATAACCATTTGTCACGTGAAAACCTTTTTCATGCTAAGTCATGTTCACTACATTAGCTCCCCTCCTCTTTAGCCTCAGTCCCTTTAGGCTTTTTCTCCCAGTTTCAATAGTTCCCCTCCTGCCGAGCGCGTGGTCCTTCATAGCTTGTGCAACCTTTCGTGTGCCGTCCTCCATCTGACCCTTACTGATTCTACGATCAGATTCGCCATCTTGATCATGTGCCGCTGATTATCGTTAAGCTGTCTTAGCTCCTCAATCGTTTTGTCGTTTGCCGAAATTGTGGCCTTGGCTTGGCCAAGTTGTTCTTGGAGTCCCTGTATCTTCCTGTGTAGGCTCCTGACATCCGGATCTGTGTCTGCTAGGGAGTGTTGGGCGCCTCCCTCCCCGGACCGCGTCCTCGCCGCCCATGCCTTTCTGGCATCCTCTCCTTCAAACTCTTTCCTTCTTCCATCCTTCTGCCGATAGAATCCCGCCAATATTTTCTGTGCCCTGTGCATCCTGCACCCATTTCTGAAGCATTGTTGCCAAGGCTTCAGAACGTGGTCCGGGCCTGGGTCATGCTTTCCACATTCCCTCTGGAACCATCCCGAGCCTTCTTTGTTGCCAAAGTGTGTTTGGCATCCGTCATCGTAGCATACCATCCATGACATAGCGTTATGCTGTGCTTGTTATTTCCTCTCTTTAAGTTCTTCGTCGGTTGGCCCCATGAATGAGTATTAGGGGCTAGTATGAGTGGTTTGGGGGGGGCTATCACCCCAGCCTTCGTTTTGCTGTAATGGCGCGGGAGTCTTCCCCTCGCCTTTGTCTTGGTTGAACGTGATCGTCACCTTCGTCGGGCTTGTCTGGGTATCGCTGGTGGAAGGTTGAGATGACATCTTATGCGTTTTCGAAGTTGTCTGCGAAGTACCAAGTTTTATTGTGTTCGGGAGAATATCCTGTCCACTTGGCTCGGTATTGGAGGTGACCGATGAAGAAGCTGGAATCGACTCTTTCGTTGCGCTCGTATTCTGGTTCTCCATCGAGTTCAATCGTAGGGGGAGGAATAAGTGTTTGTGAAGGGAACTTATTGTCGTTGTGTAATTCGAGGAGTAAGATGTGGAATGCCTAGTGTATTCGCATTGAGGGGGGGAGGTCGAGTTTATAAGCTCGACTGCCCACTTTTTCCAGTATCCGGAAATGTCCTATTTTTTTGTAGTCCAATTTTTTTGATGGTCATGTTGTATGGATATTGCGTGATATGAGCCATACCATATCTCCTGGTTGTATGTTTGGATCTGGTCTTCTGTACTTATCGTATTGTTCCTTCTGTCGTTGTTGTGCTTGACTCATTTTGTATTGTAATGTTTCGTGTAGTTTCTCCATATCGGTTTTGTCCGGTATCAAATCATTAATCGTATGATATGTGGTCAGACTTTGTAGATCCTGTCCGTAATTTGCAAAGAAGGGTGTCGTGCCACTTGTTTCTTGCTTTCTATTCTTGTATGTAAATTCGGCCATAGATAACAGCTTGTACCAATCATCATGTTGATAATTGACGTAGGCCCTTAAATATTATTCCAGTATCGCATTTACCCCTTCCGTTTGTCCATCTGTTTGTGGGTGGAACGCTGTGCTCATTCTGTTTTGTATTCCCATTTCTCCGGTTACTTTCTTCCATAGTTCCGATGTGAATAGTGTTCCTCAATCGGCAATGATATTCTTTGGGAGACTGTGAAGTCGAAAGACCTCTCTGAAGAATGTTTGTATAAAATCTCTTGTGTTGATATCTTTTCTAACCGGAATGAAATGACGCATTTTGGTCAGACGATCCACCACAACCAGGATGCTATCGCAATTTTCCAACGCCAGTAGGTCCATGATGAAATCCATAGTAATTGTTTCCCACAGTTGTTCAGAAACTTCGTTTGATGTTAGTAATCCATATGGTGCATGTTTAGTCGTTTTCGTCCTTTGGCATATGTCGCAGTATTTGACATATCGTTTGACATCTTCGCGCAGTCCTGGCCAATAGAATGACCTCGTGATGAATTCCGTAGTTGTAGCCATTCCCCTGTGTCCTGCCGTTCGGATATCATGGTATTGTCGTACCATGTCTGTCCTTATCCCCTCTTCTTCCGAAATCCCTTGTTTTCTGTTGTACCACATATTTCTGTCCTCCCATTGGCATAAACCCAGAGCATTCCTTTCATCTCCTTTTTCCCTTCCTCCAAGGCTTTTCTTATTGCCTGAATTGTTTTGTCTTTCTTGTTTGCATTCTCAATTCCTCTTTCCTCCGTGTATGTGAATTGGATAACCTCTATTGCCACGAAGCAGGTTTTTGGTAATATTGTTCGTGTTTTTTGTTTGGTTCTTTTGTCTTCTTGCGTTTGTGGTTTGTCGCTTGCAATCCTTGTGAGAGCATCTGGCTTTCCACTCTCTTTGCCTGGTGGGTATTTGATTTTGAAGTTTTATTTGCTGAGGTGTTCCATCCATCTTATCTGGCGGTCGTTCAGTTCTTTCATAGTCATGAACGGGACCAGGTTCTTGTGGTCGGTTAGAACTCGAACTGGATGGTCGTTGTTCACAACGTATCTCCTCCATTCATTTAATGCTTGAACTATCGCTAATAGTTCTTTGTTTGCAACATCGTAGTTACACTCTGCGGGTGTAATTGTCTTGGATCGGTAAGACACTGGCCTCCATTTTCCATCATCGCATTATTGTGATAGTATGCCTGAGCATACATATTTTGAGGCATTGTGTTTTTCGATCATTGTCCTTCGGTTTGGGTTGAAATGAACCCGTAAGGGTGCTTATGTTAGATGCGTTCGTATTGCATCATATACTTTTTGTTCGGATTCTCCCCATTCCCATTTCTTGTCTTTCTTGGTTAGGTTATAGAGTAGTTTTGCAAGCCTGCTAAATCCCTCTATGAACCTCCGATAAAAGTTGCAGAATCCCATAAAGCATTGAACATCTGTCTTGTTGTTTGGTTTGGCCAAATCCCATATGGCTGCTGTTTTGACAGGGTCGACCTTGACCCTACTTCGATTGATGATAAATCCGAGGTATTCTGTTTCTTCCTTATAGAATTCGCATTTTGTCGGTTTGATCTTCATTCCTGATCCTTGTATTGCGGCCATGATATTGCTGATATCCTTTTGGTATTGTTGTATGTTTTCCGAGTATATGAGTACATCGTCCAACTATACGATACAACATATGTCGAGGTACTTATTAAGTACTTTGTTAATCCATCTCTGGAATGAAGCTGGTGCGTTGGTCAGCCTGAAGGGCATAACCAAGTATTCGAACATTCCGTACCTTGAGGCGAATGTCGTCTTCCATTCGTCTCCTGCCTTGATGCGTATATTGTGCTATGCATCCTTGATGTCGAGTTTGGTGCAGTATTTTGCTGACCGCAGTCTACCCAGTGCTTCTCCAATCAAGGGTAGTGGATATTGGTCTTTCTTGATAACCGAATTGAGGGCTCTGTAGTCCACGCAGAGTCTCATTTTTCAGTCTTTCTTTTTGACGAATAGTATTGAGGATCCTCCTGAGGCGAAAGAGTCCCTGATCCATCCTCACTTTAAGTTTTGCTCGATGTACTTCCTAAGTTCTTCGAGCTCTGCTTCTCCTAGTTGGTATAACCTCTTGTAGGGCATCTCTTTTGTCTTTCCCGTTTTTTCATCTTGGTCCAGCTGAATTTTGTGATCGATTTCCGGTCTTCGAGGTGGTAGCTCCGTAGCTTCCTCTTCTTGGAATAGATTCGTGAACTGGTGATATTCTTTTGGAACCAATTCTTTCCATCTCTTTTTGCTTTGGTATTTCTTGTCCTGGATTGCTAGCTCTGTGCTGATCTTGATTTTTACTAGAACTGCTTTTTCGTCTTCGTATGTCCATTTGAGAATTCCTGTTGAATCTCCTCTTCGATAGTACCGTCCAAAGGCTTGTGCTGTGATCTCTTTGATCTCAATTCTTTTTGTTGTATCGAGCTGGTTTTGGTTCGTACTTCCAAATCCCTTGCTTCCTCTTGTGGTTTCTTCCAGTTGATCTACTTCATACAGATCCTCTTTGTTGATTTTTTCAATTATCAACTGTGCGATTCGATCGCCTTTCTGGACTTGGTAGTCCTCTTGAGCTAGGTTGGCCAGGACCACTTTGATTTCACCTGTATAGTCGACCTCGATCACTCCTGCCATGGTCATGAGCCGATGTTTGACTGCTAGACCACTGCGGGGTGCTATTCATCAATAGGTGCCTTCTGGAAGTCCAATGGCTATTCCCGTCGCTATTGTTACCTGCCCGTTGGCAGGTATCTCGATTCCTTCGTTGGCATATAGGTCATGTCCTCCTGCTCCTTTGGAACCCTTGGTAGGCACTCTTGCCTCTTGGTCAAGCGTTGGTATCCGGACTCTCTTATCTTGCCTCATCTCGGTGAACTTTGCATGCAAAGTTTCTTCTTCTGCTTCTCGTATTGGTGTTGAGTAGACCACAGGTGAGACTGATATGAGACATCGTGGATCGCACATAGTTCACTTGTAAAGGTCATCTTGTTCTCATTCCAATCGATTGTCGGATTATGCTTTCGTAACCATGGCATCCCTAGGACTATCTCATGGTTTTTTAGATCTGCTACTTGATAGGTTGCCGTTTCCCTATGGCTGTCAATGTCTATAGGTACTGTCGCCGTATGGGTTATAGGAGCCATAGCACTTGGCTTTCCATCCGCTAAGTAGACTTGTCTCGCTTTCTTCGCTTGTTTGGTGTGTAGGCCGTATTTGTCGCATATTTCCTTGTCGATGAAGTCTTCGGTGGCCCCAGAGTCGAGCATTGCATATATTGTTGTTTCTTTATTTTCTCCATTGTATATCTTTGTTTTGATCATCACATGATCTCCATCTTCTTCTCCTCTTTGCGTGTGTAGTGCCGTGTAGTAGTTCGCTAACTTGATGGGTTTTCCAGGTCCACATCTTGGGTCTCCCAGACCACCGTTTACTGGGGACCCTGGTCATTTGCCGCCGCTTAATCCTCTGCTATCATTTTGCGGATGTTGCTCCATTTTTAATTTTGAAACGATTATTTCCAGCAGCGCTGTTTCCTTGGTATCCGTTGCCGGGTCAGCTTCTGCATTCTCGTATCCGATGTCCTGCTTTTCTGCACCTCAGGCAGAGTTTCCCATTCATTCTTCTGGTGTATTCTTCCTTAGACAGGTTCAGAGCAGGTCCGGCTTTCGATTTGTCTAACTCCATTGGCTTATCTGCTATTAATGCTCGACTTTCTCCTCGAGTTGCTTGTGGTTTGAAGGTCCCGTCCATATTCCTGGATCGTTGGACCACCCTGTGAGCTATAGTGTTTTCCAAGTTGCTTCGAACCAGGTTTAATTTGCTTTCTTTATCGATTGCCCATCTTGCAAATCGTTCGGCAGTCGTATAGTGCAGGTCAGAGATTCCTCATGCCTCTCAGAGTCTCTCACTGCAGTTCCTCAGGAGGATGATGTAGAGAGTAGTATCATCAAACTCGGCCTCGTATTCCAATATTCGGCATTCATTCCAGTATGCCGATAATGTTTGTTTTCATTGTTGAAATTTTTCTTGTTTTTGTCTTGCTGTTTCTTTGGTGTTGTGATCTCCGCATTGTTCGAAGTGTGTCGCCTTGAACTCTTTGTATCTGAGCCATTACCTCTGCTTCCTTCCATCTTGGAAAGGCATGATCCATTGTCCCGCGAGTCCTCTGAGCAGGGATTCCACATATGGAATCTTGATCTTATCATGGTGATCTCCGTATCTCTTAACCGCAAAATATCCTTCGCATTGGGCTAAGAATATTTGTAGCTTGTCTTCAGCTCCTTCGTATGCGTCGGGCTCCTTTGGTTTTGGTCTTTGGACATTTCCTGGCCCTGTATTTCATATGGCTGCGAGAAATGCCTGAAACTGATTTTCGGTCATTCCAAGTATGCTGGTTCCTGGTGCCGGAGCGGCTGGGGCTGGTGGCCCAGGTAATGCGGATCCCGATATTCTCTCGGGTCGTGGAGTTCCTGCAGTAGAGCTATCGACTGGTGATCCTTTCTCTGGGGTTACTGGGCTTGCTGCTCTCCAGGGTTCTGCTGAGACGTGATCTAAGGCGTCGCTGAATCCTCCTAGGTTAAGGTTTTGATCATCGATGTCGATATCTCCTTCCATGTCTGGATTGAAGGATGCCGTCTTGTATCGTTTGGCGTCGCACTTAGGTGACGCTTTGTAATATAATGATCCCTCTCTGGATAGTTAGTTCTTGGCAACGGGGAACGATACTTCTGTTTCTGTCTTCTTCTTTCTGTGTTTTACAATAGCTCTAGGCCTCTGCCTACGATACCAATAGTACATGACATCTTTCTTCTATCGGGAACACCTATCGTAAGCATTCTCTAACTCGTCTTCATGAAGGGCTTTTCTCGGCGTACCAATAATGTTGCAATAAAGATAAAGATTGTAAAGATGTTTTATATTCATTAAAGTAATAAGTAGGAAAACTACTTACAAGTCAATCTAATTTGTATTTAAACTCGTACCGCCAACACTGGCATACAACGAGCCCCCGCCGGCACTGGGATACTTCTAACCGGTATACTACTAATCCTAAGATAACTAAGTCGACGGTCCCGCACCTGCCATCCCCGAGTCATGCCCGCACGGAAACTAATTACGGAACCATCACAGAACCCAGAGCCCGCCCCAGTCCAAGTCCGTAGCCCCTCGGGTATGAAGCGAACCAGCACTAAGCGTAGCCGAAGCCGAGCAAACGACCAACCCAACCAGGTTCCTCATCCAGCAAATATAAAATCACTACAGCTCGGTCTGAACACCATCCCACAACACCTCTACCACAGTAGAAAACCAACAACAAACTAAAACAAACATAAACTACAGGCAACAGAATGGCAGAGAGGAGGTGACCAACATGTCCACCTGTCGCATCGGCATGCCAGGCCGTCGACCCTATGAACCCACTTTGCCAAGTGCCTCCGAAGAGCGTAATGGTGAAGAGGACCTGTACCCGCTGCCTGTCCCCCAAAAAACAAACTGATAAAAAAGAAAAAAAGAAAAAAAAAAGTACATAAAGGTGGTGACAGACCTAGGCGGCCAGTGGGGCCTATCTCCTACCCGTGGTGCCTTGCCCCCTCCAGCCATGCCCAATGCCAAACTATAGAAACAAAACAAAGCCCACAAAACCCAGCACGTAAGAGCCAAACAAGTCCAACCAGGTGGTCGCAATCCACTATCCGCACAGGTGGCCATCAACTATCTGGGTCGTCGGAGAGCGTTGCAGCACTCAGCAGCTTCACCCAACAGCCCCATCAGGCCGGAAACACTTAATCAGACATCGCCCAACCTGACGCTTGCCTGACCGGTGCTCGCAGGTGCCTCTCACCCCCCAATCAGCCCCTCCAAGTCCCACACACCAGGCGCCACAGAGCCCATCCAGCCCCCTCAGCCCCTCAGGCAGATCAACCACCCGACAGCCACAGGACAGCTATACCCAACCCCATCGGGCAGCCACTTGTCTTGGCCACGCCAACAGAGCCACAACCCTGGACTCCATATAGCCGAGGGGGGCCCACCAGCAACTGCCAGGAGCCATAAAGGAGGCGGTACCAATACCCGAAGGCATCAGCACCTGCCACACCATCCAACCCAGCCAAACCGAATTCCGACTGAGCCAGGAAAGAGTAAGCAGAGCCAGCCGAAGCCAGCCCCACAGGTCTGGCAATAGGCACGGACCAAACGGCGGGCAAGAGGCCTCCCCAACTGACACGACAAGAATGGGGAGGGCGAACAAACAGAAGCCGACAAACAGAAGGTAGGCCTCACTTGCAATAGGTGAAGCCACCAACCACAGACCACAACCGAACCACCTAGATGCACAGACAACACAATTGTCTAGCAGCCAATCGTCCCATACCACCCCAGGCAGCAACAATAACCACACCAGGGGGTAAGTGTTTTCAGGGTCAAAGCCATCCCCACAGAGGTGAGGAGGAGACACCTGACTGAATCGCGGTAAATGCGGCAAGGACAAAACTCCAAGGGAACGGCGATTAACAACATTGTAGGATTCCAACCGTAGAAACGTAAAGTAACAAGGCAGGGAGGGGCCGGCGAGGCCCCCTCCCTTGGGGAAGTGATGCGGCCGGTACGACGTTTTGATACTTGGGAAGGTCATCAGTCTAACCCAAGGGCATTTTGTATCGCGAGAACTAAGAACTCCGTTAAAACCCAACAAAAGACTGGAGCTGGTACAAAGAATGACATGGGTGATCCCCCAAAATGCAATGTTCAATCCCCGCAAACAAACGTGAAACCTGGGAGTAGACGATAGACAGGAAGCCGTAGACATTTTACCGTAATGGGCTCAGAAGCGACCGTGATGAGTGCTCGAAGTGCTAGTATCGTAAGATAACGAAACTAACGAAACGAGACGCAAACAAGTTATCCGCCACGTAACACCTAACTGACCTCAACCCCAAAGACCCCAGGAACTACTGAGTGAACTCAGATATCTCCCCCAGAATCCAAGGCATCAAAGCCCATCATGATGGTGAAAGAAAGGCTCATGGCGAAGTGACAGCAAGGACGAGGAAAAGTACTTAGAACAAAGCGTGAAGAACCTATCTTCCTCAGCTGCATCGACCTCCTTATATAGTATCCTTCCCACCCGTAGTCATGTGACCTAAAGTTGTCACATGAGCGAAACCAAATCATAACAAACTAGTCCTGTGACGAAAGTAATCACATGCTCAAAACACATGACCTCATAGCGAGGTCATCTTCAAACTCATAAACCAATCATAACGCAATAAACAAGTCATATGACTCGACTGAGTCATATGCGCGAAACCCATGACCTCATCATGAGGTCATGTGCGAAATATAAATCATATGCGCAAGGCTTACCCGCAAGGCACACTCGCAAGGCATACTAGTCAGGCGCACGTCCCATGACTCATACTCGCGCCATGTGCAAAAGCATCACAAATCCCACACATAACAAATCATATACCCCAAATAGGTCATATACGCAAAACAATAACATACCTGTGACTCATAACCATGTGTCACGTGAAAACCGTTTTCATGCTAAGTCACATTCGTGACAATATCGCTCAATGTCTGGACCTGGAGGTAAACTGTTTATATGGACATAATCTAATGTATTCCACACTCTTCCAACTTCTACCTCATGATCATCCTCACTATTGCTAACTTCTGAGTATGCTTACTCATCGTCATGCTCTCTATTTTCTTCGTTGTTGATAATCATGGTAGCAGTGATCTCTCTCTGGGCTTTCTATCTCTTACAAAATTTGACTTCTCCTTTCTTGCTCTCATATCCATTCTTCCTATCATTGATCATTATATTGCTTATAAGTTCCAACTCCCACTTCCTATAGTTTCTTCTCTTCTGCCAGTGACTAAATCCATTTTCAACTTTGGTACATGATTATCATTAGTGCTAATACTAAGTGTACCTTTTTCAGTTACTTTCCAAACACACACCATTCCCTGACCTGAGCATCTGTGCCTAAATACATGTTAAGAGATACTGCCTGCCTAGAACCCTTTGGCAACCCCATGGTCTTATTGTTCAGAGCATTATACCTATCTATGATACCAGAAGTGATAGGGAGGATATTTGCTATTCCCATTTCAGACATGGAATTTTTTTCATTGGATTTCAATATGCACTATGCCTAGCTCATCTCAATTGGTGGTACTTGTTTAATGCCAATTGGTCAAGAGTAGTAAGATTCTTAATGTAGGAGCAGGATTAGCACAAGGTTTGCTCTCTAACTGAACAGTGGTCACAATATCAGACTATAATAATATTATAATAAAACACAATAAATGAGAAATTTACTTAGCATGAAGCATGAAGAGCCTATCAACCTTGGCTATATCAGACTACTTATATAGTACTATTCTTACCAGTCCTAACTCTGGTGACTCATAACTGTGAGTCATGTGAAATCCTTGTAAAAAGGTCATATTGCCTGAGTGTGTAATATATGCAAACCCCATGACTCATAATTGAGTCATCTGCAAAACCTGATAAATCATAATATAAACAAGTTATATGACTAGAGTAAGTTATACGTCTAAGACCCTGGACTCATAATTGAGTTACTTGCAAAATTCTATCATATCTGTAACAGCTACCTGGCCCCTTCATACACATTCAACTATACCATGATACCACATTATCTTTCCTTGCAATTTCAAATATTTACTGACAAGAAACAACTCCTGATAACAACTTCTTCCAGCATCTTTTCATCAAGATGGTGGTAGACTTGGACTTTCAGGAATTAAACTACCAACAATATATTATTATCTTTTGCAAGATGCTACAACATGTATATGATGACTATAGGAAGGTAGTTAGTATGCTTCAAGAGCTCATCAACAGCCTTAGAGATGGATTGAAAGTCTACAAGGATATTCAATTTTCAACACAAGTATCAGCAACTGCGCCTACTACCAAGACTGCCATGGTGGCCCTCCAACCTACTTAGTGTAACAATTTTTCCTCGAATGTTTAGTTCTTGGCAATAGGGAATGATAATTCTCTTCTTCTTCTGTTTCTTTCCTTAGTCTTATGATAGCACTAGGCCTCTGCCTACATTACCGATAGTACAAGACCTTTGTCTTCTATCGGGAACACCTATCGTAAGCTTTCTCTAACTCTTCTTCATGAAGAGCTTTCATCGGTGTAACAATACAAATTGCAAATGAAGATAAAGATCGTAAAATGATTTTATATTCATTGACGTAACAAGTAGGAAAAGTACTTAGAATTCAATTGAATTTTATTTAAACTCATACCGCCAACACTAGCATACGACGAGCCCCATGGCCAGGCCCCCAGGTTGTCACATCCCGGATACTACAAACTACGAACTAACTAACCCTCCAATCCTGTACCTCAAACATGCCCATGCAATGCCCCAACACGAACACTAAATACAAAGCCATCAACAGTAAAGAAAAGTCCTCCTCAGTCCAGCCTACCTGCCAGCCAAGTTACACATACAAAATACAAAAATTCAACGACCGCCACCTGAATGTGACTCCACAAAAACCTCCTCTACAATAGAACCCCACCTGAGCATCCTCACTCAATGATTCGGGATACCCTGCCGACCACTCTGTCACCCATCCCCATTCCCAAACAATAGAAACACCCAATACCCACGCATGTAAACCTGAGTGAAAGCTGACTTATAGGGAGAGAGCTCTCTAGCCAAGGGGGTACGAACTATCGTAGAGAATCAGGGGAGTACCACACACCCAGTACAACCCAAAAGCCTTGACGGAAGCAGCCAGAATGAAATACTCCCCAAGCTGTCGGCACTTGACCGAAAATACCCAGGTATTCAACTCCTCCTCCAACTCCTCAGCTCCCTCCACAGTCAGCGAACTGGCCACGGACACTGTAGTAGCACACTGGCGAAGGCGATGACCCTTTCGAGTTGGGGACAAGTGGCACAGGTGAGTTCTGGTCTTGTTTGACCTGGCACTTCTTGTTTTTCTTCTTCTTCCCACCCACAGGTCCAGGTCTAGTACCAGGAGTGAACAGGCCACCCTCATCACTACGGGCCACCACAGGAGGGACGCCACCAGAGGTGTTACCCCAACCAGCCATGGGCTCAGCTACAGAGGACTGAGGCACCTTCCCCACTGCAGCTGGTGTCACCACACCAGGATCCACCCTACCCACACCAGGAGCAAGCACCTCAACCAGCCCTGATGAATCAGGAACCGGTCAATCCACACTACCACGCACAACTACAGCTGCAGGAGGAGCTGGGATAACTGGCGGCACAACATTCCCTGGAGGGAGCTCCTCCACTGGACCCTGAGAACTCTCAAGGTCTAGCCCACCTCCCCCAACTGAGACCACTGTAGCAACTGAAGTGACCGATGGCACAGGCAAAGAGGGGATAACCGTAGGAGCTGCAGCCACCAACATTGTGAGATAAACGCAATTAATAGCACCTTCATTCTCAAGGGCAGCGGACAAGGCAGATATCTCTTTCCCAGCGCGATGAAATTGCCGAGAATGGACGAAGTTGTGATGCTAAAGGCGAGAGACAAAACCAGTGATGAACTTAAAATAGATGTGGTGGAGGAGGCGGAGGCTCGCTTAGCTATGGCGACCATAAGGTGGCAACCGTAATGAATAACTGAAAAGATAAGTAAAAGGAAGAAAGGACTTCCAGCAAACGTAGGAGGAGGTATAACATCGAAGTCCCCAATAGGTATTCGAAGCTGAAGACTTAAAGCCAATCGTGAGATAGACATCGAGGGCTCTGATTGGATCAACACCAAATCTTCACATCCGATACTGGGTGAAAGAAGGAGGAAATGTACTTAGAACAAAGCCTGAAAAGCCTATCCTCCTTGGCTGTACTGGCCTCCTTATATAGTACTCTTCCCACCATAAGTCATGTGACCTAAAGTGGTCACATGCGCGAAAGTAAATCCTAACAAACTAATCATGTGACCAAAGTACTCACATGTCCAAAACCCATGACCTCGTAGCAAGGTCATGTGTGAAAACTCATAAACCAATCATGACACAATAAACAAGTCATATAACCCCAAGTGGTCAGATGTGCGAAACCCATGACCTCATAACGAGGTCATGTTCAAAACATAAATCATATGCGCAAGGCATACCTGCAAGGTACACTTGCAAGGCACACCTCCCATAACTCATAATCGAGTCATCTGCAAAACATAACAAATTATATTAAATTATATGACCTAAATGAATCACATGTGTGAAACAATAACATACCTATCACTCATAATCATGAGTTATATGAAAACCTTTTCCATGCCAAGCCATGTTCGTGACACTTAGCTAGAGTCTACCTCCGCCTTACTAATACAGCCTGCTTCTTTCTCTGCCCCTCTACTTGTCTCAGTTTGTACTCCTACTTAGGTAACTGTAGTCAGGAACGGGAAGAGGAGGGCCTTCAAATAAAAGCACATAGCAGTGGCTAATTCCACAACTCCTGCCACAGCACTGGTAGCTAAGAAGGGCATTACCATGCAGGAGAGGAAATTTGTCATCAAGTGGGATAGTACTCCTCTTTCTGCCACTACAGCAGAACTCTGTAATAATATTAATAAAGTTCTTTTAACCATTTTTATTCAGATAGTCACTCTCACTAGTGACAATTTCCACATTACTACCATGGATATCAAAGGTACAACCTCCAACAGTAGGATCTCTGCCTTTATCCAACTTATCTCAGGTACCATCTCTGTCCACTTGGACATGCCAGCTATCCAACTAGTTGTTTATAGCCTACCCTCCACTCACTTGCTTGCTATCATTATGGCAGAACTGATCTTCTTTAACTCTGGACTTACTCATATTCACCAACCAAGATGGCTCACCTCTAATGATGTTGGATGTGACCTGCCAGCCATCTCCACCATTACTTTAATCACTGGCTCTCAAGTTCCTCTCTTTGTTCACTAGAGACTAGCAGCTATCACCTCTATATTCGGAACTAAATGTTGGCTACGCTTCGACTGCTACAGCCTATATTTCAATAGCCACTTCTTTGGACTCTACAACAATAACAAATACATCTCACAACAGCAAAAAGAAATCTCATATTGGATAAAATACATCCATATCCGAATTTAAAGCATCTATATCTGTTTGATCCCACTAAGCTTTTATTATCTTGTACATCTCACACTTCTTATTGGGACCAGTTTTATTCTCTCATGTCCTATGCATGCCAATGCCTCATTTCAATTATTCTCGCTCTAGCCTGCACACTCCTGGATCATTTTGTTCTCAGGCTTTCTACCCTTCTCAGTCATATCTAATTGTCATCTGGCATGCTCTCATTCAAATATGGCAAATCATATTCATCAAATGTTATGTCCCTTTCCTATATGCTCCGGCCTATACAAACTTAATTCATCTGTTGACAGTGATTATTGGCCCTTTTTCCTGGTGACACTGGTAGTCATTACCTGGGATTCAGTAATTGTCTTGTACCTCTATACAGAGTCCTGCCATCCCATGCCCACTCTCAATCTTGTCCTCTTCCTCTAATGACTCAGAAAAAAATAGATTTTCATAAGACACATGTCTGATGTTATGATATATCTGCCTAGCAGTTTCCCCAATTTCTGTCTTTAAGAAAATCAATTGGTAATCTTGCATTTTGTGATGCAACTTCATGATTCAGGATATGCCATTACCAATCCTATGAAAGAACAAAAACAGTATAGTGTGAGCTGGGGTACTATCAATTTGTTTATTTACAGCCCATTGGCGGATTGTCTGGTAGTTGTCTGACAATGCCAGCTGTCAACTCCCATAAATCTTATGCATCTCGATTCAGTCCAGTTTTGTTCCACAGTACCACTCTTCTTTTATTTACTAGTAGAACTAGTGGTATTGCTGTTGCCATATCTCTTGGCTAACTGGGTTCAATTTTCATGATAATTAATCAATACGAGATCTATCATGTGTGTATTTATTTACTTTTTATTTGTATATTGAACATGTATATTGAATAATTCAATGTACTTTATTAAATGTATGTAGATTAATTTTGTAATTAACTATCTATTGTATCTCCCCAATGGGAACTACGTAAACCTGGCCAGTCACAGTCCCTATATCAACTATATGTATATTATGGTGAGCAAGCTGCTTGCAAACCTCTATATGTCTACTTCTGATGTAAAATTTCTCCCAGTTCCTTGAATTAAGTAATTGCATCAATGACAGCCGACTGATACTCCCAGCTTTACTTCAGACATTACCTATCTTCAAAAGTCCCAAGAACCACACTAATGATCTCTCATGCAGATTTCTACAAGTGTCAACTCTCACAACCTGGATCCATACCTAATCATTTTTGGGGAAGGTATTCTGGAAATCTGTTTCTCCAGTACTGTGGGCTTGATAAATTTGAAACAAGTCAGGCTTCTAAGAGTCTGGAACCAGAATCTTGAGCTGAGTAAAGCACTCTACTGGAAGTAATATCTGTTTTCTGAAGCCAGCAGCTGGCTCTCCTGGATCAATTATCGTCTATTGAATATAATATAGTATCTCCCTTACTACATTAGAAAACTGGATTTGGAGAACTGTGTAAAGTTTAACTAATGTGTTTGTATCCTTTGAGCGGCTCCTGATAACCCACCAAGGTAAGCTGTAGCGTAAAGAAGTATGGAGCTTTGACATAATATTTCTCATCTTGATCACATTATCCGCCTTCAAAAGTACCTCCTGTATTTGTAGCCTCATCCCTAAGGCATGCTGATGGCCATATTGTGATAAGATCAGTCCCCAGGCAGTTCGACATTTGTTTGATCTCCGGTAGCCTTCTTTGACCTCTACCCTACATGCCAGCTTGCAAATATGAGTAAAATATATCAAAATGAACCCAAAATGTCAGATATGAGACTGACTGTAAGCCAGGTTGTGAGTCTTAATGAAGTTGAAGTAATTCTCCTTCTGCATTAATTCTGCTTGCTGATCAATCCTTTGGCTCCACTCTTTGGTCGTAAGTCGACACGTTTTAATAGCGGAGCTATTGAGATTTCTGTGGTCCACACATCCTGCATTATATTTACCAGTTCTTGATCCTGATGGTTTGTCAGAGCAAAGGGTAGCCTTTAAGGTTTAGAACTCTGAAAATACGTTATTCGTCTAGTGAGATGTCTGAAGATACATTGCCATGTATGAGAGTGACTGCTGCATATGACTGTGATACTGGGCCATCAGATGAAAATAAATCTGCCCGCTGACATATTTTGTGGTACAACTGAATGGAGGTTGCTGAGAACTCTCAGGATTGTGAAGTATAGATGCCAATACTACTGAAATACATTGGCTCAGATTTCGCATCTCTATTACTTACCTTCATGTGACTTCAATGTAGGCTTTTTTCCATGTGTTAAATCTGGAATATGGGGAGATCGCTTTCCAGCTATCGTCAAATGCATGCTGGCCTTTCTGCTTTCTTAAGAACCCTTCTACCCATTCCATCATACATTTAAATATATTAAGGTAGATAAAATATAAAAGATCTAGCTTATAGAGGTCTGTAGGATCTACTCGGTAGAGAGCGGATAATAATTCATGGCCTGTTTTTACTCTAATCTGCTGTAACTATTCTGTAATACTAGTTCTTCCTATATCCTCCTGCTTTAATGTTGTTTTCGTATATAGGATATAGTCATGGATCTGATATATAAGTCCTGCATTCCAATTGAGTTCTTGGCTTGAATCCTCAGACTTTGGTCATGACTTGTAACTTTATCTCGCCAAGGTTGCATGCTGGGCATGATCTGCAATCCAGGCTGATAAAATGGGAAAGCAGAGGTGCATTTTCCTATCAGAACACTCTATTATCATGCCTTCTTGAATAACCTACTGCAGTGGTGCAAGTATGAGATTAAAAAGGGTCTATAGAATGTCCTCAATCATCTGCCATAGGACTTCATTAGTATGTGATGATTTTCTAGTAAACTTTAGTGTTAGTGGTAACAATGCTAGAAGTAGGATTGGCATCTTAGCTGAGCTGTTTCAGGTCTGCAAATGAATATTGCTGACTGTGATAAATACTGGGCAAGCTTGATTATTCTGCGAAAAATTAGTAAGGAATATCTGGTCTGACAATCTGACAATCTGTACTAGTGGTGATATAGCTGGTAACATTTCTTGTAAGTAAATGGGATAGACTGTTAGTACTAGGAACTAACTATAGGTATCTTCGCAGACTGATGTCATATGTAGGTTTTCCACCACCTGTCTGCTGTATGCATCTCAGAATACAATTAATCTCTATCTGAATTGTATTTCCGAATAGATATATATACCATATCAGGACTATATATGACCTGGTATATCAGATAGTAGATGTAGTCAATGACAATCTGATAATGGAAAGTCATTACACCCCTCCCATTCCCTATGGCTAGTTCTGTCCAAGTGAGATCCTCGCCAACTGGGTCTTGTACTTTGAGATGTTTTTACTAGGAAAATGTAGATTAAAATGCTCTAGCATCTTTTCCACCCAATTCTTTTGCAAAGTAATTATTGATCTTTAACTTGGCCACTGGTACTTTACTTTGCTCAAACTAGCTAGTCAAATTGAAGTTGTTTTGGGATGAAAAAGCACTCCATAGGTCATCTGTTATGGCCTGACTGAGCTTTTCATACCCTACAATGTCACTGATTACCCTGCTAGAGTCAAGAATAGTTTGCTAACTCAATAGGGCTGCCTAAACCTGCGGCTGGAAAATGACCTTCCTATCTGAAACCGGCTCCATAATGCTACCTGTTAATTCAATCACTGAATCACAATCTATGATCTCTGGCCCAGCATTGTACCAGTAGTATGAGTTGCTTTCATCGCCGATTGGTCTACATATCATACTACCACTAAAAGCTGTCCACTAACGTAAAATCTCGTCTGCAGTCCAATGGAGCAATAGCCTGATGTAAGGATATATTATTTGCAGGTGCTTTTGATATGCAGCAGCTGGTAGATAGAGGTACCTGCCAGGTATAGCAACACTTGGTAGTGTTTGAGATCATTGTACTTGTGTGTAGCATTTTGGTTATGTGATTGCTGTTGGAGTGCACATAAGCAAATTAGGCCTGAGAAAGTATATACAATTACCCACTTTTAAGTTTAAAGTCTTATTTCCTTTTGACCAGAAACAGAATACAGCTTTCCTGCTTATGTAATAGAGTGTCTAACAGATCTCCTTGTTTGAATTGTCAGAAGAACAGTCTTAGTATTTTAAGATAATTGTTTGGTTTCAAGCTGTACTAGTATTTCTCAGTCTCAGGGTATGTAGCTTGGCATAGTTTCTGATAGGTGTGACGTAGTTTATTTGTGGCTTAAATGTTTATGATGTAATTATTTTCCTAATTGCGTAGTGCTGGTCTTAACTGGAGTTATGTGGTTTATTTACAGTGCAAAGTGAATTTTGTGCTTATGAAATCCACTTGTACAAAGTTTTCTTTTTTGATGAGGTCAATGTTTGTACCATGTACAAGTTATTTTCAAGCCCAATACCACTTGCAAGAAGCCTTCATGAGCTAAAATTTGGCACTCTGTTCAGATCTGGGTAGTTTGTAATAGTACATTGTTTAAAAAAACACTGTAATACTACTAGTCTCATTATGGTATTTGGCTTAGTATGGGTCTTTACAGATAGGAAGTGGTAGATTGAGGGCTTAAAAGTTTATTTGGTACTTACCTAATCCTCTGATGCAATGATGGATTTTCAAGTTGTCAATATTTGTACAGAGTACAAGTTATTTTTACAATAGGAAATACCTGCAAAAAGCCTATATAAGCTCTAGCTTCCTACCTCCTACCAATTCCTCTCCTCACTATTCTGACCATACAAGGGCACCTTTCATCAACACTCCCACCATACTTTTCATACTTTTTCCACCTAAATGCCATCTGCAGAGTCCTGCATGTTCTCTTAATTGCCCTCGCTATATTTCCAAAATCATTCCCTTCTCCTTTCTTCAATTCCTTTTTCTTGTATCCAATTATGTTTGCTTATAGGCTAACACAATTTTCTAGAAGACAGATATTGTCTTAAAAAAATTCACCCTCTGCCTCTAACCCTCAGAATCCTTGCGACCCTCCCTCCTGCATGAGACCTACCAACTATACCTACTCTACTCCCATACCCAGTATATTCTCCACTCAATTCTTTTCTTTTCCCTTCAGGATTGTTGTTTTGTCTCAAATTTTGCAGCTTCAAATATGTGACAATTTTCTAGCAGATAAACTTAGTCTTAAATAATTAACTACCTCCTCCAACCCTCACAATCCTCAAAATCCTCACTTTCCTGGAGTCAGCCTACCGACCATACTCATTCTACTCCCATCTTCTGTATATTCTACAATCAAATCTGTTCCATTAAAAATTATTTTTTGTATTGATATTTTGTCCTCTCCAAAGCTGACAGAATTTTCCAGCAGATAAATTTTGTCTTAAAAACAACTTTACCCTACTCCCCTCCAACTTTCATGATTCTTGTAACCCTCTCTTACTTGAGTTACCCTGCCAACCAAATCTACTTTACCCCCATTTTCATTATATTCACTTATCAATTCTGTTTTCTTCCATTCAAAATTGTCTTTTTTTATTGAATTTTGTTGGCTGTAAAGTTAAGAAAATTTTTCTATTATACAAACATCATTTTAGCAAAAATCTACCCCCTCCTCCAACTATGTTGACACTGCAACTTACCCCACCAACAATAATAAAATATTACCTGCAGCTGTCATAGCCTAGAGGTTGG